>NW_027361726.1:14480000-14710000 GCF_039654945.1 Dendrobates tinctorius
TATACCCTATGAGGGGGGCAGTATTATACCCTATGTGGGGGTGCATTATACCTTATGAGGGGGTGCATTATACCCTATGAGGGGGTGCATTATACCCTATGAGGGGGGCAGTATTATATTCTATGAGGGGTTTACATTATATTCTATGAGGGGGCTGCTTTATATTCTATGAGGGGGCTACCCCAACTCCTGCTACATAATTAAGACATGTACAACCTTATATTATACCCGGATATTAGCGTGTTTTACCGCACAATTGGTGGTCTGGTATTTAATCTATGCAGCTACATAGTGGGCCCCAAGAATGATTTTCTCTGGTGGGCCCAAGGTGTTCCAGTCCGACGCTGTATACGCCCCCCTGAGGTCAAGCTTAGTAAACCAGCAGGTACTCTTAACTCTGGAGAATAAATCAGACATCAGAGGTAACGGGTACTGATATTTAACCGTCATCTTGTTAAGGGAACGATAATCAATACACGGTCTTAATGAACCATCTTTCTTCGCCACAAAAAAAACCCCAGCACCTAAAGGTGACAAGGATGGTCTAATATGACCCTTCTCCAACGACTCCTTAATATAGGATCGCATAGCATCATGTTCGCGTACTGATAAGTTGAAAAGCCGACCCTTGGGAAATTTACACCCAGGCATCAACTCAATTGCACAGTCATACCTCCTATGAGGAGGCAAAGATGCAGACTTACTCTTACTAAATACATCAGAAAAATCGGCCAGGTAATCAGGAATATCATGATACTGAGGAGAGGTGGAGAAAACAGGAGCGTCCCTAAGAACACACTGACAACCCCAACTCACCATAGACCCAGATTTCCAATCCAAAACTGGATTATGAGTTTGCAACCAGGGAAAACCCAGAACAATAGTATCATGCAAATTATGCAGCACCAAAAATTTACAATTTTCTTGGTGGTCTGGGGCAACTCGCATAATCACCTGGGTCCAAAATTGAGGTTTATTCTCTGCCAAAGGAGCAGCATCAATACCCCTCAAAGGAATAGGCGTCCGCAGAGGCGTCATGGAAAAACCACAATGTTTAGCAAAGTCCAAATCCATCAGATTCAACACTGCTCCTGAATCCACAAAAGCCTTAGTGGAAAACGTGGATAAGGAGCAGATCAGAGTAATTGCCAAAAGGAACTTAGGTTGTACACTGCCCACAGCAAATGTGTGTGCAAAATGTTTCTCTCATTTAGGGCAGACAGAAATAGTATGAGAGGCATCTCCACAGAAAAAACACAGCTTATTACGCCTTCTAAACTCCTGATGTTGCGCCCTAGACAAAACCCCTTCACATTGCATAGGTTCAGACGTTTGTTCAAAAGGTGGCAGCGCCTCCCGTGTAGTTTTACGTTCACGTAAACGCCGATCAACTTGAATGGCTAATGACATAGAATCATCCAGACCAGAGGAAACAGGAAATCCCACCATAACATCTTTTACGGTCTCTGATAAGCCCTTCCGAAAGAGAGCTGACAAGGCACCATCATTTCATGTAGTAAGGACCGCCCACTTTCGGAATTTTTGGCAGTATAACTCTGCAGAATCCTGACCCTGGTTTAATGCCAACAGGGTTCTCTCAGCTTGATCAACAGCATTAAGTTCATCATACAACAACCCCAAGGCTTGAAAAAATGCATCCACATTAGTCAGAATAGGATTTTCAGGTGTCAGAGAAAAAGCCCAATCCTGGGGATCGCCGTGCAGCAAGGAGATGACAATTTTAACCTGCTGTGCAGAGCTCCCCGATGAGTTCGGCTTCAAGGCAAGAAATAATTTACAATTATTCTTAAAATTCAGAAATTTAGACCGATCCCCAGAAAACACATCAGGAGTAGGGATCAGCAGTAGCATGTGACTGAAAGGTAGGTGGAAATTCCCTGCATTCAGCAGCAAGTTGCTCCACACGATCAGACAATTGCTTAATCTCCATTAGGGAAAAAGAAAATCCTCCTACGGCCCCAGAGAAAAAGAGGAAAAAAAAAAAAAAAAAAAAAAATTCTGACACTTTTTTTTAACAACTTTTTCCTGCTTTTGAGTACCCTAGAATCTGCGGTATGGCTGGTGATTCTGTTATGAATGGGTCACCGAGGAGGAAAAAACCTAAACAAGCTAAGCGCCAGAAAAAACAGAGAGGTTGGTAACTATGCAGATTGCAGATCCCTGATCCTAACCACACAACTAGCAGCAGCCATGGAGCGTACCTACGATGAACCTAGACGCCTCGTCACGGCTGGAGGACTAAATAAGCCTAAAGCAAGAAAAGGGGAAAACTAACTGCGCCAGAGCATATCCCAAAGGAATAGAAAGCCCTCACACATGTATTGATGGTGAAACAAGATGAAAACACAAACACAGGTAGGAAAATAGGCTGAGCAAATGATGGGGCCCAAACTAACTAGAAAAGAAAGACACTGTCTGCAATCTGCCAAAAACCCTACAAAATAATGTCCAACACTACTGATAACAAAATTAACCCTGAAGTCACTAGACTTCTCCTACTATATCAGCACTCTGAAATATTCTGAGACAGAGCAAAAAGAGGCCAATCTAATAAGGGACAAAAAGCAAATTGGCAAATACAGATAAATAAGAGTGGAAATTCAGCACAGCCCCAACCGGGGCTGGCTGACCACACAAAATAATGAATAGAACAACAAAATCAAGTGTGAACATTAGCAGAAAAACTTAGCTTGAGCTGACTGGAACAGAGCTGAGAACCAAGACCTGACAAGCAGAAGGAATCACCAGCACCAGAGTAGGGCGTTGGCTGTCTTAAATCCAATCTGAGATTCCTGAGGTCCAATCGTCATCCTCATTATCAGGTGGTAGATCTCTACTGATAAAATCAGCCTCACTACCTCCTGTTACCACCAGAGGGAGCCTGGAAGGAGAACTCACAACTGGTAGACCAGAAAATGAACTCACAACAGCAATTCCTCCTCTATCGGAGGAATTGTCCCTTCGGAATGCCTCTCTTGAGAGGGACTGGGTGGTGGCTCTGCCAGTGCAGAAAACTATTTGTGCTTGTCGGTTTGCGATAGATACTTGTGGACACACCTCCCATCATATCTTTTTTAATTCTGATGTCTAAAAATGGTATTTCAGTTTCATGGATCTCTGAGGTGAACCTGAGACCAACATCATTCTCGTTCAATTCCCTCACAAACTCTGCAAATTGATCCTTTAACCCTGCCCATATCACGAAAACATCGTCTATAAACCTATACCACATAGATATCAGACTGTGCCACCATTTCTCTTCCCCACCAAGCACAATAGTCTCCTCCCACCAGCCCAGGAACAGATTTGCATACAGCGGGGCACAGGGACTCCCCATCGCGGTGCCCCTGAGCTGGTGGTAGAATTTTCCATTGAACGTGAATGCATTATGGGTAAGTGTGAACCGCAGGAGGGATGCCAGGAAATCGTTGTGCCCTCTGCACACTATTGATCTTTGGCTTAAAAATTGTCCCACACCCCTAATACCTGCTTCGTGTGGTATATTGCTGTAAAGAGCTTCTATATCAATGGAAGCCAATCAGACATTCTCTTCAAGATGTATACCCTCCAATTTTCACAATAAGTCTGATGTATCCCTCAAATATGATGGAATGGAAACCACAAAGGGACGCAGAATCTGGTCAATGTACAGACCACAATTTTGTGTTAAAAGGTCCACACCCGATACAATCGGCCTCCCTTTCAAAGGGTCCAGGCCCTTGTGTATCTTCGGTAATGCATAAAATGTTGCTGTCAGTGGAAATTTGGGGAGAAGAAACTCAAATTCCGTTTTTGAAATCAAACTATCTGCCAGAGCCGCATCTAGGAGTAGTCGGAGTTCCTCCTTATAGGCAGTCATGGGGTTCCCCGCCAGTATCTCCTAAGTGGAATTATCCTGTAATATAACATTACACATGGTCCGATACTTGGTATGATTTAAAATTACCAAGTTACCCCCTTTGTCGGAGTGTTTCACCACTAATTGGTCATTTTTCTTAAGGGTCTCCAGAGCTGATCGCTCACTCGCCATCAAGTTATCACCATTTTCCCACTCTGGTTTTGTTATTCTCTTAAGTTCCTTCTCCACCAACAGAGCAAAAATATCAGTATTTCCCATGTCACCCTGAGGTGGCATCTTCTCACTTTTATTCCTCAGTGTGGTGAAGGGGCCCTTTCTGGCATTGGGGGCTCTATCATTTTCCCTCAGGAGACCAAGAAGCGCCTCATATCCCTCGGTATCCTCCTCACTGAGGCCCTGTTGTCGACACGCCTCCCGACTATTATGTCTGAAAAACTTCTTCCACTTCAGTTTCCTGCAAAACAGGTTTAAATCCTTTACCCATTCGAAGCAGTTGAACTTGTTGGTTGGCACAAAGTTCAAACCCCTCGAAAGTACACTCTGCTCATCCCTCGTAAGGGTGTGCAGAATCTGTCCCCTTAATGGTTGAACTGGGTTCTGAGTTGATAACCCGTCCTCGCACCTTGTTCCAAAAAGAAGAGGAGGAAGTAGAGGTAGAGGGCTTGGCAGACCCAGATGTCATATTGGGTGCTGAAAATGGGGTTTGCATTCTCATGCCTCCCCTGTATGACTCTCTTTCCCTTCTCCCAGACCTGCCCCTCCCATCTTGCCATCTTTGTTTCGGTGCAGTCTCTCTGTACTGATGTACACCGCCCTCCGGTGAGGATAAACATTAACCCTTCCCCCAGAATTGCCTCACCTGAGCTGATGAATGCATGGATCAAGGAGTCTATAGAATCATCTATAAGATTCATGCAAATTTTGCTGGCAGAAGAAAAGAAGGTACTAGAGAAGTCTACTAGCGAATTGAATAAACTGATTGAACGAGTCCTTAAATTCAAAGGAGATCCCGACTTTAACAGAAGGGAGGGATTATTACAAACCTCTGTTGAGAGGCCCTGTTGAAAGAGCGAAAACATCTTCAGTTTCACAGGGATTTAAAGGACATTAGCGAAAATCAGGTATTCAATTATCAGAAAGAGAGGCAATCAGAGGCCTCGTCCTCTGACCTAGATACTTCTGATACAGAAAGGACAGACATAACATTGGGCAGTGTACATCAGTACAGAGAGACTGCACCGAAGCAAAGATGGCAAGGTGGGGGGGGCAGGTTTGGGAGAAGGGGAAGAGGGTCATACAGGGGAGGCATGAGAATGCAAACCCCATTTTTGGCACCCAATATGACATCTGGGTCTTCCCAGCCCTCTACCTCTACTTCCTCCTCTTCTTCTTTTTTGGAACAAGGTTCGAGGACGGGTTATCAACTCAGAACCCGGTTCAACCATTAAGGGGACAGATTCTGAACCTGTCCTTGCACACCCTTACGAGGGATGAGCAGAGTGTACTTTTGAGGGGTTTGAACTTTGTACCAACCAACAAGTTCAACTGCTTCAAATGGGTAAAGGATTTAAGCCTGTTTTGCAGGAAACTGAAGTGGAAGAAGTTTTTCAGACATAATAGTCGGGAGGCGCGTCGACAACAGGGCCTCAGTGAGGAGGATACCGAGGGATATGAGGCGCTTCTTGGTCTCCTGAGGGAAAATGATAGAGCCCCCAATGCCAGAAAGGGCCCCTTCACCACAATGAGGAATAAAAGTGAGAAGATGCCACCTCAGGGTGACATGGGAAATATTGATATTTTTGCTCTGTTGGTGGAGAGGGACCTTAAGAGAATAACAAAACCAGAGTGGGAAAATGATGATAACTTGATGGCGAGTGAGCGATCAGCTCTGGAGACCCTTAAGAAAAGTGACCAATTAGTGATGAAACCCTCTGACAAAGGGGGTAGCTTGGTAATTTTAAATCATACCAAGTATCAGACCATGTGTAATGTTATATTACAGGATAATTCCACTTATGAGGTACTGGCGGGGAACCCCATGACTGCCTATATGGAGGAACTCCGACTACTCCTAGATGCGGCTCTGGCAGATGATTTGATTTCAAAAATGGAATTTGAGTTTCTTCTCCCCAAATTTCCACTGACAGCAACATTTTATGCATTACCAAAGATACACAAGGGCCTGGACCCTTTGAAAGGGAGGCCGATTGTATCGGGTGTGGACCCTTTAACACAAAATTGTGGTCTGTACATTGACCAGATTCTGCGTCCCTTTGTGGTTTCCATTCCATCATATTTGAGGGATACATCAGACTTATTGTGAAAATTGGAGGGTATACATCTTGAAGAGAATATCTGGTTGGCTTCCATTGATATAGAAGCTCTTTACAGCAATATACCACACGAAGCAGGTATTAGGGGTGTGGGACATTTTTTAAGCCAAAGATCAGTAGCGTGCAAAGGGCACAACGATTTCCTGGCATCCCTCCTGCAGTTCACACTTACCCATAATGCATTCAAGTTCGATGGAAAATTCTACCACCAGCTCAGGGGCACCGCAATGGGGAGTCCCTGTGCCCCATTGTATGCAAATCTGTTCCTGGGCTGGTGGGAGGAGACTATTGTGTTTGGTGGGGAAGAGAAATGGTGGCACAGTCTGATATCTATGTGGTATAGGTTCATAGATGATGTTTTCGTGATATGGACAGGGTTAAAGGATCAATTTGCAGAGTTTGTGAGGGAATTGAATGAGACTGATGTTGGTCTCAGGTTCACCTCAGAGATTCACGAAACTGAAATGCCATTTTTAGACATCAGAATTAAAAAAGATATAATGGGAGGTGTGTCCACAAGTATCTATCGCAAACCGACCAGCACAAATAGTTTTCTGCACTGGCAGAGCTACCACCCAGTTCCTCTCAAGAGAGGCATTCCGAAGGGATAATTCCTCGGATTGAGGAGGAATTGCTCTAGGAATGATCTATTCCAGAAACAAGCCGGGGACATGTTTGGCCACTTCAAGGAGAAGGGGTACCCTAGACACATTCTCGACACAGCGTATGACTTTGCAAACAAAGCAAATAGACAGCAATTGCTGCAGAAACGTGTAGTTGAGGACTCGGCGGAACAGTTAAGGATCATCAGGACATTTGATGCTAGACATCAGGAGGTTAGGAGGGTCCTGTCCAAGCATTGGGACATTCTCAGACTAGACCCAGATCTTAAGGATGTGGTTGGTGAGTGTCCCAATATCACATTCAGGAAAGGTAAATCCATCAAAGACATGTTCGTACACAGCTAGTATAGGAGACCAGTGGTCAGTGGTACATGGCTGGATAGGAGACCCTGTGGTTTTTTAAGTGCGGAGATTGCAGGTTTTGTAAATTTATGAGACGTGGGAAGTCCTTTCGTAGCTCAAGTACTGGGAAGTCTTTCTGTTAATGAGACTTCTTGAACTGCAAGACCACTGGAGTTGTGTACATGGCCACTTGCTCGTGCCCTAGAGACTACATAGGGAAGACCAAGAGAGAGTTTAGGAGGAGAGTGGGGGAGCATATGGGTGACATCAGAAATCAATGGGAGACCCCACTTGCAAAACATATGTGGTTGTGTCATAAGGGTGACCCTGATGATATTAAATTTAATATAGTAGAGGTTGTCAATGTGAACCCGAGAGGAGGGAATGTGGATAAAATGATCCTTAGGAGAGAATGTGAGTGGATATTCAGGATGGAGTTCCTGGAGCCGAGGGGGTTAATTGAGCAACTCTCGTTTGCCTGTTTCTTATGAGCCATAACTGTAGGATGTGACCTTTTGAGTCTATTGGCCTTCTCAGATTTTGTTTGGTTTCCTATTTATTTTGGGATTCACATTTACCATTATGGAATATTGTTTGCATTATTTTCCCTTTACCGTATGCCTTCACACACTCTCTATCCAATTTTTGATAGCTATATTTTCTCACCCTTTGAGGCTTGTGTATCCCCATTTATTTTGTGACGAATATAAAATAAAGTACTATATCTCACCTTCTCCTATTATACTATATCTTTATTCCTATGATATACGTGACTGCCTGTTCACATTATTAATCTAGCTGAGAGGTTCTAATGCGATTGCACGTTGTAACTCCAAGCTAGCTACATCTGAGTCTGTAACATTGAGATTGTAGATGCGGACAGGCGATGTGTCGGGCATTTTGGTGTAGCCCGGAGCATGCACAGTATAACTTGAACGTGCGATTCAGTCATTAACTGGGAGGTTTCATTGTGATGGTCCGGGGTGAGACAAGGCACGCCGCTATACTTGTTATGGCATCAGCGCCTTGAATATGAGATATGAAGAAGCCAGAGAAGGCTCCAGTGGGAGAGAGGTGAGCATGCGTGGTAGGACATCTGTTTGTGCGCTATACGTGAGACCCAGCAACTAGGGTCGGCCTCAGGGATTGGTGAGCGCAGTGAGACGTTCTGTTTGAGGGTACCCGATTGGTTACCTGCTAGTAACGTCTGGACAGGCGCCCTGAGACCACAGGAGGACGGCGAGCCACGTCAGTGTGAGTGGGAGTTACATACAGTTGTGGCCAAAAGTATTGACACCCCTGCAATTCTGTCAGATAATACTCCGTTTCTTCCTGAAAATGATTGCAAACACAAATTATTTGTTATTATTATCTTCATTTAACTTGTGTTAAATGAAAAAACACAAAAAGAATTGTCCTAAAGCCAAATTGGATATAATTCCACACCAAACATAAAAAAGAGGGTGGACAAAAGTATTGGCACTGTTCGAAAAATCATGTGATGCTTCTCTAATTTGTGTAATTAACAGCACCTGTAACTTACCTGTGGCACATAACAGGTATTGGCAATAACTAAATCACACTTGCAGCCAGTTGACATGGATTAAAGTTGACTCAACCTCTGTCCTGTGTCCTTGTGTGTACCACATTGAGCATGGAGAAAAGAAAGAAGACCAAAGAACTGTCTGAGGACTTTGGAAACCAAATTGTGAGGAAGCATTAGCAATCTCAAGGCTACAAGTCCATCTCCAAAGACCTGAATGTTCCTGTGTCTACCGTGAGCAGTGTCATCAAGAAGTTTAAAGCCCATGGCACTGTGGCTAACCTCCCTAGATGTGGACGGAAAAGAAAAATTGACAAGAGATTTCAACGCAAGATTGTGCGGATGTTGGATAAAGAACCTCGACTAACATCCAAACAAGTTCAAGTTGCCCTGCAGTCCGAGGGTACAACAGAGTCAACCCGTACTATCCATCAGCGTCTGAATGAAAAGGGACTGTATGGTAGGAGACCCAGGAAGACCGCACTTCTTACCCCGAGACATAAAAAAGCCAGGCTGGAGTTTGCCAAAACTTACCTGAAAAAGCCTAAAACGTTTTGGAAAAATGTTCTCTGGTCAGATATGACAAAAGTAGAGCTTTTTGGGCAAAGGCATCAACATAGAGTTTACAGGAGAAAAAAAGAGGCATTCAAAGAAAAAAACACGGTCCCTACAGTCAAACATGGTGGAGGTTCCCTGTTTTGGGGTTGCTTTGCTGCCCTGGCACTGGACTGCTTGACCGTGTGCATGGCATTATGAAGTCTGAAGACTACCAACAAATTTTGCAGCATAATTTAGGGCCCAGTGTGAGAAAGCTGGGTCTCCCTCAGAGGTCATGGGTCTTCCAGCAGGACAATGACCCAAAACACACTTCAGAAAGCACTAGAAAATGGTTTGAGAGAAAGAACTGGAGACTTCTAAGGTGGCCAGCAATGAGTCCAGACCTGAATCCCATAGAACACCTGTGGAGAGATCGAAAAATTGCAGTTTGGAGAAGGCACCCTTCAAATATCAGGGACCTGGAGCAGTTTGCCAAAGAAGAATGGTCTAAAATTCCAACAGAGCATTGTAAGAAACTCATTGATGGTTACCGGAAGCGGTTGGTCGCAGTTATTTTGGCTAAAGGTTGTGCAACCAAGTATTAGGCTTAGGGTGCTAATACTTTTGTCTGGCCCATTTTTGGAGTTTTGTGTGAAATGATCAATGTTTTGCTTTTTGCTTCATTCTCTTTTGTGTTTTTTCATTTAAGACAAATTAAATGAAGATAATAATACCAAAGAATTTGTGATTGCAATCATTTTCAGGAAGAAACTGAGTAATATCTGACAGAATTGCAGGGGTGTCAATACTTTTGGCCACAACTGTACACGCTGATGGCGGCGGTTTTAAAAGGAAGTTCAGTAAAGCATCATTTGGCTACTGCACCTTATTTGGGACACATGATATCGGATTATCTGGCCTCCTGATGAGCCTAAACAGGCGAAACGCATTGAGGCGCTAACTATCTTATAGCAGGTGGCGGGTGACACAGATGAGTATCGCTGTTGCAATCTTGTGTTTATCTTTTATCGATATTGACATCAACTGGATGTTTATTAAGCCATGCATGACAGCAACTGGGTACTATTAGGGTGTGAACATTGTGGTACTATTGAATAATGCTGCTAATAACATGGATCTCTGATTGTTATCTGCACAAAGTGATTTTTTCTCTAAGGCTGTGGCATCACCAAATGAATTTGATCCGTCCAGTTAATGAACCCCCTCTCCATCTATGCATTATGTATTGTGATTGAGACCTTATGAGGGGTATTATATTGCAATCTATCACCCATATATACCACCCGATGCCATATGTGTTCTATTGATTTTAGCTTTCAAGGGACATAGGGTCCTCTTTAGAGTAGGATTATCATTGTTTAGAACTAGGGGTCCCTGTAAGTATCGGGTAGTGGGTATCCCTAGTGGCTGCAGGGTACATTAGGGAGCGGGGGCGCCACAACGTTCCCCCCTCGGGTGCCAACCTCTGTGGCCAGGCAGGTGGAAGCTCAGCTTATACATCAGGGATTCCTAGCTGTTACCTTTATGGGTTGTTGTTTGAAAACGTTTTTTTTTTACTTGTCTTTTGTCACGATATTTTGGTGTATAACCATTTTTGGTTTTTTAACTAATAAAGTATCAATTTTAGGGGATATATATATATATATATGATTATGTCTAGTACATGCATTTTAGTGATCCCAGGTGGTTTATTCCCCTTGCTATTATAAAGATGGTGCCCACTTGACCCCCTTTTAACACAATTGTTGTCTCTTTCTCACCTTTAGTGAGTATTTCTTTTTAAGTGGTGGCACATCATAGTGATATTGATATGGATTTAAATGCCAGAGAAGCAGCTTGGCAGGAACAGGTTAAAGAGATTTTTGGTTTGGCAGGTGCCACAGAAATTACTAGTGGTAGTGGTGATGTGGGCTTTCAAAATTTGACGTCGGATCTAACAAATTTACATAAAAAATTGACTAAGACGTGGTGGAATGTCAAAAGTCTAGAGGAGTATAATAGATTAGGTCTTATACCCCGTGGTCTGAGAGTCCAGATTTTCTCGGCATGGGAGGTGGACCAAGATTTCAAGGACATGTGGGAAAATAGTTTAAAGAAATGTTCATACATAATTATTGACATGCTTATTGAGCAGGATCGGGTGTTTTTGTCCGAGATCAGGGAGGACATTAGGGATAGGGAGTCCAAATTGGAAGCTTTTGACAAAAAAACACATGTGGATCCTTTCAAAATCTACCTTAAGGAACTGATAGATCGCTATGAGAAAGATATTATTAGGGGCAAAAAGAGCAAGTTCCAACGTGACAAGAATGACCTAGATAAACAGAGAGTATTCAAGTGGTCTCACCAGGGAAACATAAGGAGAAAAACCACCAAGACTTCTGACAATTATGTGGCGCCCCTGAGGCTTCAGTCGCCACAGAGGTACTGCACCTTCTCCTAAGGTGTAGTGCCCCACCATCCAGGTAAGGAGGGAACTCCTTCCACATTCCAACACCTGCACCCCACACACAGGATAGTTCAGCAGGGACCCATCCATGCTTTATGCTGGAAAGGTCATAGGGTGCCTATTGTGGTCCCTGGCTTCGTAACACGAGAGGTGCTGGGGAGGCGGGTGGAGTTAGATATAAAAGAGAGGGAAGGTGTAGGATTTCAGGTCAGTCTGGGGTGAGTCCCAGAGAAGGGAGTCAGACGAGGGTCTGGGAGAGAGAGCAGGCTGACAGTAGGTCAGCCTGAAAGGAGCTCAAGGCGGAGGAAGGCAGTCAGTCAGGAGAGGCTGAGGACTGGTCTTAGTAGAACGAGCTCCCTAAGGAAGGAAGAGAAGGAGAAAGAGACGTAGACCGGATACTACAGATTCCACAAGAGAGAGAGAACAGATCGGAACGAAGGAGAATAGAAGGACGGTGGGAAGCAGGTTGAGAAAGAGAGAGAACCCTTCCAGTCCAGAGCGCGCAAAGGCCGGGGCCCGGTCCCCGAGGTTGATTGGATCTTTATGTCCTGCAACAGACACCGGAGGAGTAGTGAGCCGCTAACGCCTTGCTCCCATCATAGACTTGGAACACAACAGCAACTGAATAGAGAGCCGGGACGCAGTGAGGAGTCCCCGAAGCAGGCTACAGCTGTCTGTCATACAAGTAAAGACTAGGAATACCTAGAGAGAGGCATTCCGGGGTAACTAAGTACTGGAGTGCTTCGCAGCTAAACGTGCATTGGAGGAGTCGTTCAGTAAGGTACATGTTGGCGGAGTGTGGAGGGGAGAATCCTATCCTGCCTGGAGGTTGGCTGGAGCCCTAACCTGGAGAACACAATAAGGAGGCAGGCAGTTGTGTGAACTGCAAACAGTGAGTAAAGCTTTGGTACCGCATACTCTGGTGTCCTCCAGTTATTCCAGCACCACTACACCTGGGTACCAGTCTCCATACCATTCTGCGCCTCTCCTCATCCATTGCACCTACACTGCCCTGGAACTACAGCTCCACCTGTGGGGAGCTATACCATCTCTGCTGCACCACACCATCAGTCCCAGTGGATCTGCATGCAGCGTTGGCTCAACATCTTACTTGCCAAACAGCACGGGTGGCGTCAAGAACTATTCATATAAACTTCAACACCATTAACATCACCGCCATTGATATTGGGCGCCCAGGGCCACGGACCGGGTCACCGCTGCTGTGACACATTCCCGCCTTGACACCGGCCCGGTACCGAGTACCCCGCTGCCCTGGGTGTGCGAGGGCGACCCAATTTGACCAATGAAACCGCTAATGGACTAGCACCCACTCTAAGTAGTGATTTTTTATCAACCGACACGAGCGACAGGGAAAGCAGCATAGAAGGGGGCAAAGGAATCCTAAGACCCCGCATACAAAGAAACAAGAATTTTCGAGCTTGGTCACCGAGCTCGAAAAGAGAAACGAGGTTCAACAATCGGAGACGTTATTAGATCCGAACCTCCGAAATGATCATAATTTTGACAAAGGTGAGCTGCGTATCATTAACCTCTCGACTTATGAACTTTCTGAGCTTGAGTTTAATCTACTCACAAAGGGATTATCGTTTTCACCTACGAACTGCCTTGATAAATTTGAACTAACAAAAGACCTATACTTATTTTGTAGACAACTGACGTTCAAGATGCTTTATCATCAGCCGTCACTTATTGATGAACTCCCAGATCAAGATAGACAAGTATTTTGTGATCTACTAGATCTACTAACAGAAAATGAGAGTGAACAAAATAGAAGAAGATTTAATGGTAGACTACCGTCACAGGCAATTTTCTATGTTTCCAGTAATTCAATTTTTTTTTTTTTACAAGACCTGTAGGGATATTAGGGGACTGAAATTAGACAAATACCGTTAAAACAGTCTGAGCCAGGATGAAAGACTTGCCCTTAATAAGTTAAAAAACAATGATCTTTTTGAAATTAAAGAAGCAGATAAGGGCGGAAATATTGTCCTTTGGCCCAAAACCATGTACTGTCTTGAAGCCAGGCGACAGCTTGATAATGTCCAACACTACCAATTATTGCCATCTGACCCTACCACTATCTTTAAAGGACAGTTGGATAGATTACTATTAAGGGCTCACTCCTGTGGTATCATCAATAAAAAAGAATTGGATTTCCTGTCTACCAGTCACCCTGTGGTACCAACTTTATATATGTTACCTAAAGTGCATAAGTCTATAACCAGGCCTCCAGGTAGGCCAATTATTTCAGGGTTGGGGGGACTGTATGAGAAACCTTGTTCTTATTTAGATTATTTCTTGCAGCCCATGGTACAGATTCTGGAATCACATCTTATACTCCTTTTTGAGACTTTGGAGATACCTGACAATGCCATTTTGGCTACTCTAGATGTAGAAGCACTATATACCAACATCGAACACAAGTTAGGTATGGAAGCAGTTTCATACTTTTTAGAATGCCAGACGACGGGGGACAGAGGCCATCATGCCTTTATTCTGGAATTATTGAAATTTTTTCTGGAGAAAAATTATTTTGTGTTTGATAGAGCATACTACAAACAAGTGTCAGGGACCACTATGGGGGCCAAATGTGCACCCTCCTACACAAACCTATTCATTGGTTGGTGGGAGGAGACACATGTATAAAAACAGGACATGTTCTCCAAATTCGTGGTCAAGTGGCATCAATATATCGCCGACATTGTCATCATTTGGTCTGGGACTCGGGATCAACTTGATGTCTTTATTGGTGAATTAAATAACAACTGTTGGAATATTAGATTAACATCTTCTATCTCTTCCAGCTCAGTCGATTTTTTTGGACCTGAGACTACGGATTTGTCAAAATCGTATTGTCACTACGTTATTCCGAAAGGAAACGGCTGCGAACAATGTGCTGCATTTTAACAGCTTTCATCCAGCACGCTCTGGTCTGTGGATGTAAGAAAATCTACGTTGGGCAGACAGTGCAAGAACTGTGACGTAGAATGCAACAACATATATCGAACATATCAACAGCGAGATCCGATAAGGGCAAAGGTAAATCCATCACTTCTGTGGCTGCTCATTTTTTAGAGCAACACGGGGGTCTTTTGACTCCCTCAGAGTCATGGGTTTGGAGGGGGTCCATACTAACATCAGGGGGGCAATGTTACAGATGAGCTCCTCCGACGAGAAGCCGGATGGATATACCATCTGGGCTGCCTCTCACCGGATGGCCTCAATGAGGAATTGCTGTACACTGGCTTTTACAGGAAGACCTAGATTATCCTCTATTTTTTCCTGTTGGACTGGTGTGCAGCAACAGTGGAGTGCCTAGGATTCTTGTTTTATCTATTTTTTTTTCTCCCTTTACAGAGACTCTCTTGTGTTCTTTTTTTTAGGTCTCTTTTGTCTAGGTTTAGTACTGAAGCGGTATCCTGACGGACCTACAATATTTGGGATGAAGAAATTACCATGAACCCGCCAGTCTTGTGCTGCACAGACTGTCTAAAAGTTGTTGGATATTCAGTTATTTTATTTTTGCTTTTTTTTGCTTTTTTGTATTTTGAACAAGATGATCTGTTTTTGTTGTAACACCTTTTTGTGGGCTAAGGACACTATTCTTTGGGGCTCTGATCATATGGTTATGCTGTTAGTATATGGCCTACTGCTTTATTTAATTTGTTACAAGTTTGAACTTGTTTCAAAAATTTTACAATCTTTTTCCAGTACTCTTTTTGGGTTGATCCAAACGGTCACCCTTATAGAACAACCAATGTGGTTATGTTATTTAACATCTATTGGAATAAGTGGATTTTGAATGTTTGTTTGTACAAACTTATATGCACTTCCATCTGTATATCACAACAATTTTTTGCGACCTATACGTGACTTGTTATTGGTTTAGTACCTCTGTTGTGGGTTTAGGACATCATCTCATAGGGCTTTCGATACATGGTTATGCTGCCAATATTCTGCCTACCATCTTTTTCCAACTTTTTGGAAGATGTATTGGCCTTCAAAACCTGATATCTTGATATGGTACATTTTTGAGCTTAGTTGGTGGTTACTCTCAGAGTAAGCCATGCGGTCATGTTACATTGGTGCCTATTTGAATATGTATACACATTTTTATCTGTATATTTGTATGCATACAAGTTCCTCATATCCATTATTGCCAATATTGGCTGTTAGTACCATCTTTAGTCAATATGAGTAGGCCTAGGCTTGCATAACATACTGGATAAAATGGACTACTTAATTAAACATGTTTGAAAATTCTCATATATTTTGTGTAACATCCTGATATATGCTTTGGCCAGGCACTCTAACTATTGTACCTGTGTTTGCTAGGTATATCGTATTTTTATTAAATAAACACGTCCAGTGTGAATAGTAGCAGCACTATCATTCTTTTGTGAGTGGGATACTGCGCATGCGCCGAACTCTATTAGGCTACCTTGACCTGTTATACTACATTTGAGCCATATGCACTTATATTAATCATAGTATTGCATACTTATATCTATATGGGTTTTTTCAATCTTTTCCATTTATTTATTATTGCCAAAAATTGGCTGCTATCACTATCTCCAGCCATTGTGAGTAGGTATAGTTTTGCATAATATATTGGATAAAATGGACCTTTTAATAATGTATGTTTGAAAACTCCCATACGCTTTTTTGTAACCTTTTTGATATATGTAGTGGTCAGGTAGTTTAACAGCTATATCTGTCTTTACTCTGTGTTTTATATCTCTATAAAATACAAAGGTTAGTGTGAACATTTGTAGCGCTACCGTACTCCTTTGTGAATGAGATATTGCGCATGTACTGGACTCTCGTAGGCGACTCTGATAAGCTATATTAGTTTTGAGCTATATGTACTTATATCAACGTTACTGGTGTTTATTTTAGGGATGTTTATGGACGTCTGTTCGCATATCACCGCGAGCATGCGCATTCGCTAAAGCAACATTGCCCACAGTGACTGTGGGCGAGATACCACGCATGCGCTAGATTCAAATTTGTGACTTCTGTAAGATGCTAAGAGCGCGCAAGCACATTATGTGCTCTGACCTTGATCAGTGACGGCTTCAGGGTTGCCCACTGTGCGTCACCCACAATGCCTCACGCTGATCTCCTGCCGCCGGCTGTCAGCTGGTAAGAATCCGTTGCTAATTATTTATGTTTAAATAGATAGGCTTAGCAGAGCCAGATTACACTCACCTTGAAAAAGACACCTCGAGTGTCGGAACGCGTGGGTCTCTCTATACCGTTTTTGCTGTATGGCTGACCATTAGACGACGAGGCGACCGCTTATATCTTTCTCTGACTGGACTGGTTCATGGTGATGTATTAGTCTGCCTGTCTCCATTCTGGCTAAGCAATTTTTTCCACCACTGTATTTAGAGTTTGTGAGTGCAGCATACAGCAGGATCTGATTCTAGCTGTAATCACCTTCATGTGTGTCGCCGCATTGAGAATGTGGATTATATTTTGGTCACATCTCTTATATTTTTGAGCTTATACTAGCAGCACCGCCCACCCCGGTGAGTATAATATAGCGTGTTTTTCTTATCTTTCAAGTTACATCGGAGGCTTATCTACAGCATTACAGAATGCTGTAGATAAGCCCCCGATGTCTATGCCCGCAGCTGCAAGCCGAAATAAATGGGTGACAGATTCCCTTTAAATTTATTCAGTGAGTTGGCCATCACCACTTCCTCAGGAAGAGAATTCCAGAGCCTCACTGCTCTTACCGTGAAGAACCCTCTTCTATGCTGGTGCAGAAATTCTTTCCTCCAAACGAAGAGAATGCCCCCTTGTTCTTGTCACAGTCCTTGGTACAAACAGTTCATTGGATCTCTGTATTGCCCTCTGATATACTTGTACATATATATTAGGTCTCCCCTAAGTCTTCTCTTTTCCAGAGTAAATAGACCTAATTTTGATAACCTTTCTGGGTATTGTAGTGAACCAACTCCATTTATCATTTTAGTAGCCCGCCTGCAGTAGTTGGTAAAAATTTTGGGGGTGGGGATCCATTAAAAGGCATGAATCCCCTTCATTGGACGGTTATGTGATGGTGGTCTGGTGATAGGTACAGTTGTGGCCAAAAGTATTGACACCCCTGCAATTCTGTCAGATAATACTCAGTTTCTTCTTGAAAATGATTGCAAACGCAAATTCTTTGGTATTATTATCTTCATTTAATTTGTCTTAAATGAAAAAACACAAAAGAGAATGAAGCAAAAAGCAAAACATTGATCATTTCACATAAAACTCCAAAAATGGGCCAGACAAAAGTATTGGCACCCTCAGCCTAATACTTGGTTACACAACCTTTAGCCAAAATAACTGCGACCAACCGCTTCCGGTAACCATCAATGAGTTTCTTGCAATGCTATGCTGGAATTTTAGACCATTCTTCTTTGGCAAACTGCTCCAGGTCCCTGATATTTGAAGGGTGCCTTCTCCAAACTGCCATTTTTAGATCACAGGTGTTCTATGGGATTCAGGTCTGGACTCATTGCAGGCCACCTTAGAAGTCTCCAGTGCTTTCTCTCCATCCATTTTCTAGTGCTTTTTGAAGTGTGTTTTGGGTCATTGTCCTGCTCGAAGACCCATGACCTCTGAGGGAGACCCAGCTTTCTCACACTGGGCCCTAAATTATGCTGCAAAATTTGTTGGTAGTCTTCAGACTTCATAATGACATGCACATGGTCAAGCAGTCCAGTGCCAGAGGCAGCAAAGCAACCCCAAAACATCAGGGAACCTCCGCCATGTTTGACTGTAGGGACCGTGTTCTTTTCTTTGAATGCCTCTTTTTTCTCCTGTAATCTCTATGTTGATGCCTTTGCCCAAAAAGCTCTACTTTTGTCTCATCTGACCAGAGAACATTCTTCCAAAATGTTTTAGTCTTTTTCAGATAAGTTTTGGCAAACTCCAGCCTGGCTTTTTTATGTCTCGGGGTAAGAAGTGGGGTCTTCCTGGGTCTCCTACCATACAGTCCCTTTTCATTCAGACGCCGACGGATAGTATGGGTTGACACTGTTGTACCCTCGGAATGCAGGGCAGCTTGAACTTGTTTGGATGTTAGTCGAGGTTCTTTATCCAACATCCGCACAATCTTCCGTTGAAATCTCTTGTCAATTTTTCTTTTCCGTCCACATCTAGGGAGGTTAGCCACAGTGCCATGGGCTTTAAACTTCTTGATGACACTGCGCACGGTTGACACAGGAACATTCAGGTCTTTGGAGATGGACTTGTAGCCTTGAGATTGCTAATGCTTCCTCACAATTTGGTTTCTTAAGTCCTCAGGCAGTTCTTTGGTCTTCTTTCTTTTCTCCATGGTCAATGTGGTACACACAAGGACACAGGACAGAGGTTGAGTCAACTTTAATCCATGTCAGCTGGCTGCAAGTGTGATTTAGTTATTGCCAACACCTGTTAGGTGCCACAGGTAAGTTACAGGTGCTGTTAATTACACAAATTAGAGAAGCATCACATGATTTTTCAAACAGTGCCAATACTTTTGTCCACCCTCTTTTTTATGTTTGGTGTGGAATTATATCCAATTTGGCTTTAGGACAATTCTTTTTGTGTTTTTTCATTTAAGACAAATTAAATGAAGATAATAATAACAAAGAATTTGTGTTTGCAATCACTTTCAGGAAGAAACTGAGTATTATTTGACAGAATTGCAGGGGTGTCAATACTTTTGGCCCCAACTGTAGGTGACACCCGGCGATGGAATGTCGGGGTCACATTAACGTGGAAATGGGTGACACCCGGCGATGGAATGTTGGGGTCACGTGGTTATGATTCGGTTATACCGGTAACGGTGGAGACAACCTCTTCCCCGGGACTCACGGTGCGCCTGAGCTAACAGAAAACATGGCCAGGAGTAAAAGCGGGGGGGGGGAAGGGGCAATGCCCGGGGGTAAGTCACCAGACCTTACAACTTTAGAATTTCGAGGACCCCACCAAGTGTCTTTGAGTGAAAATATATTAATAAATTGGTTGCTGCTGTGACCTTTAACATCCAAGAGAAATGTGGTCTGTCGTTTGCTATTGGGAGTGGGAGGGGATGTTGGCAGGTGACGGGTAATTGACCACTCCAGGCATCATGCTCCTCATGTTCTCTCCGCATTGTAAGGGACACTTCTTTCACAGCTCTGGGTGGGTGTAAAAATTATCTCTTCTGTTTCCTTCATTTTAAACAGCAGGACATTGGTGGCGACACAAAAGATGTCCTGTATGTGAGGCGACTAATGAGGCACAATTAATTTATTTTTTCTTCTTTTAAGATTTCAAACACAACTTTAATTCAGCAGAAGTTTTTTTACATGTTTGTTAATGACGGTTAAATAGTAATGCATCTTACGCCAGCGTTCTGCATTCTGAAGATATTTTTCATGGAAGACACTGAAGAACGGAGCATAACGGAAAGATTTTTTATTTTTGAGAGTTAAGATGGTGGGAAATGTATAGAAGCAATTATGGCTGTGGACGCCCATCACTGGTGCCATTGATAAATCATGGATTCTGCTTTTAAAGGAGACATGACGGTCATGATGATCTAATGGATCCTGCTAAATAGTAATACTGTCAGTTGGATTTTCATAGAAGAGCCAAATATGCCAAGATAATTTATTGGGATCCATAAAGTTTCTGTCCCAGATTTGTTATTTTTGACAGCAATATACAAAACATTCCTTTTTTTTAGATACAGTGCTGTGCCAATTAATTGGGACAAAGCATTTTTTTTTAAGTAAAATCGTAAGTTGGTTACCAGTCTGTGATTCAAACCAGTTTTAACTGCTTTCAACAGCCACTCACACCTGCTCAAAGCAGTTATAACTGGTTTGAATCACTGACTTGTAACCAACTTACGATTTTACTTAAAAAATGCTTTGTCCCAATTAATTTACACAGCACTATAAATAGATAATAGTTAATAGATAATATATAATAGATAGCTAGATAATACATTGTGGGCCATTTATATGGATACACCTAAATAAATTGGGAATGGTTGGTGATATCAACTTCCTGTTTGTGGCACATTAGTATATGGGAGGGGGAAACTTTTCAAGATGGGTGGTGACCATGGCGGACATTTTGAAGCCGGTCAGTTTGGTTCCAACTTTGTTTTTTTCAATGGGAAGAGGGTCATGTAACACATCAAACCTATTGAGAATTTCACAAGAAGAACAATGGTGTGCTTGGTTTTATCATAATTTTATTCTTTCAGGAGCTATTTACAAATTTATGACCACTAATGAAATGTGTTCAAAGTGTTGCCCATTGTGTTGGATTGTCAATGCAATCCTCTTCTCCCACTCTTCACACACTGATAGCAACACCACAGAAGAAATACTAGCACAGGCTTCCAATATCCTTTGTTTCAGATGCTGCACATCTCGTATCTTCACAGCATAGACAATTACCTTCAGATGACCCCAAAGATAAAAGTCTAAGGGGGTCAGATCGGGAGACCTTGGTGGCCATTCAACTGGCCCACGAGACGACCAATCCCCTTTCCAGGAAACTGTTCATGTAGGAATGCTTGTACCTGACACCCATAATTGATGTTAATCTCATAGTCCTTTCTTTTTTGGCAGGGTCACTTCAATACTTAGCTCAAAATATTCCACATGTACCTTGTAGGAAAGAAGTGAGGATAACAGAAAATGTATTAAAAACATTATTCTTTATTAAATATTATTAAAAAATTGTAGAAAATTAAAATGACAGGGCAAAAGGCCTCCAAAAGAGGGGGATAGGCTACGGCAGAGCGGAATAGGTGGAAATTACATGAAAAAATCATAAACAACTCTTTAAATTATATGCAAATACAAAGGTTTTTCCATACAGGGATCAACATGCCTTCGTAAATGACATTAAACTGCTATTGTTTGCTGCTACTAAGTTTTGCAAAAAAGCAATATTGCACGTTGCCCAAATTGATTGATAGAGACCTAAAGTATAGCAGAAGGGTTTGTTAATTAGGGTACATCTGGAGATGCACAGAGAGATAGGTTGTAAGTAAAGTGCATGTGCATAAACCAATAAATGCAGTGGTTTTTTACCTGATGTTTAGAAGTGTATCGAGACTAGTGCAGCGTCCACAGGTGGGGACAGGTTAACTGCCGCAGGATGTCTCCCCCCGCCCAACAAGCGCCATTTCGCTAAGTAGCAATCCTGAGCCGAAATGTCGCCATTTTGGGCAATTAAATATCCACAGTTTTTCACCCTGAACTGGTGTGCTGCCTTCATTTTTTGCCTGGTGATTGCCTTGGAGGCACGGCACCCAGGAACACTGCCGGTGCTGCTTTTCGTTTTCTTTTCTTATATTATAGATAGAAAGTTAATATATGACAGATAGATAATAGATAGATAATAGATAGATATGTAGATGATAGATAGATAGATAGATAATAGACAGATAGATAGATAACAGATAGATGATAGATAGATAATAGATATATAGAAGATAGATAGATAGATAATAGACAGATAGATAGATAACAGATAGATGATAGATAGATAATAGATATATAGATGATAAATAGATAGATATGTAGATGATAGACAGATAATAGATATATAGATGATAGATAGATAGATAGATAGATATGGGATAGATAGATAGATAACATATATTTAGATGATAGATAGCTAGATAGAGAATAGATAGATGAGAGATAATAGATAGATAAAAGACAGATTGTAGATAAGGTAGACAATAGATAATAGATAGATAATAGAAAATAGATAGATAATAGATATGTACATGATAGATAGATAGATAGATAGATGATAAATAGATGATAGATATATAGATGATATCTAGATAGAGAATAGATAGATGATAGATAATAAATAGATAAAAGACAGATTATAGATAACAGATAGATAATAGATCAATAATAGATGATAGATAAATAGATAGATAATAGGTAATAGATCGATAATAGATGATAGATAATAGATCGATAATAGATGATAGATAAAAAGATAGATAGATGATAGATAGATAGATAATAGTCAAAACATAGATAGATAATAGATAGATACATGATAGATGATGGATAGATAGATAATAGAGAGATAGATAGATAGATAATAGAGAGATAGATAGATACAGTGGGGCAAAAAAGTATTTAGTCAGTCAGCAATAGTGCAAGTTCCACCACTTAAAAAGATGAGAGGCGTCTGTAATTTACATCATAGGTAGACCTCAACTATGGGAGACAAACTGAGAAAAAAAAATCCAGAAAATCACATTGTCTGTTTTTTTTTCATTTTATTTGCATACTATGGTGGAAAATAAGTATTTGGTCAGAAACAAGCAATCAAGATTTCTGGCTCTCACAGACCTGTAACTTCTTCTTTAAGAGTCTCCTCTTTCCTCCACTCATTACCTGTAGTAATGGCACCTGTTTAAACTTGTTATCAGTATAAAAAGACACCTGTGCACACCCTCAAACAGTCTGACTCCAAACTCCACTATGGTGAAGACCAAAGAGCTGTCAAAGGACACCAGAAACAAAATTGTAGCCCTGCACCAGGCTGGGAAGACTGAATCTGCAATAGCCAACCAGCTTGGAGTGAAGAAATCAACTGTGGGAGCAATAATTAGAAAATGGAAGACATACAAGACCACTGATAATCTCCCTCGATCTGGTGCTCCACGCAAAATCCCACCCCGTGGGGTCAGAATGATCACAAGAGCGGTGAGCAAAAATCCCAGAACCACGCGGGGGGACCTAGTGAATGAACTGCAGAGAGCTGGGACCAATGTAACAAGGCCTACCATAAGTAACACACTACGCCACCATGGACTCAGATCCTGCAGTGCCAGACGTGTCCCACTGCTTAAGCCTGTACATGTCCGGGCCCGTCTGAAGTTTGCTAGAGAGCATTTGGATGATCCAGAGGAGTTTTGGGAGAATGTCCTATGGTCTGATGAAACCAAACTGGAACTGTTTGGTAGAAACACAACTTGTCGTGTTTGGAGAAAAAAGAATACTGAGTTGCATCCATCAAACACCATACCTACTGTAAAGCATGGTGGTGGAAACATCATGCTTTGGGGCTGTTTCTCTGCAAAGGGGCCAGGACGACTGATCCGGGTACATGAAAGAATGAATGGGGTCATGTATCGTGAGATTTTGAGTGCAAACCTCCTTCCATCAGCAAGGGCATTGAATATGAAACGTGGGTGAGTCTTTCAACATGACAATGATCCAAAGCACACCGCCAGGGCAACGAAGGAGTGGCTTCGTAAGAAGCATTTCAAGGTCCTGGAGTGGCCTAGCCAGTCTCCAGATCTCAACCCTATAGAAAACCTTTGGAGGGAGTTGAAAGTCCGTGTTGCCAAGCGAAAAGCCAAAAACATCACTGCTCTAGAGGAGATCTGCATGGACGAATGGGCCAACATACCAACAGTGTGTGGCAACCTTGTGAAGACTTACAGAAAACGTTTGACCTCTGTCATTGCCAACAAAGGATATATCACAAAGTATTGAGATGAAATTTTGTTTCTGACCAAATACTTATTTTCCACCATAATATGCAAATAAAATGAAAAAAAAACAGACAATGTGATTTTCTGGATTTTTTTTTCTCAGTTTGTCTCCCATAGTTGAGGTCTACCTATGATGTAAATTACAGACACCTCTCATCTTTTTAAGTGGTGGAACTTGCACTATTGCTGACTGACTAAATACTTTTTTGCCCCACTGTAGATAGATATGGGATAGATAGATAGATAGATAGATAGATATGGGATGGATAGATAGATAAATAGAGAGATAGATAGAGATAGATAGATAGATAGATAAGTCAAAAAATAGATAGATAAAAGATAGATAATAGACATTCTTCTTGATGTAGTGTCACTTTTCTGATATGTTCTTGAGTGGCAGATTTCCCGTAGCTGTGGCGTTCGGCCCCTCAGACCGGCCAGGACAGATGTTATTTTCGATGCTCTGTTTACATGCAGACATCCAAGTATCTCATCTGCTTTCCTGCTTCATGAACATTAAGGGGAGGCAGAAGCACAGACTGCTCATTATTTCTGCACAAATATGTATTATTGTTGTTGTGTTTGCCAGTAGGCATCAACGCCAGATAAGGGCACGGCTTACTCATGAGTGACATGCCAGCTAATCCCGCATCACACTGCATTAATATTTTGGATAATTCAGGAAATGGCAAATAAAGACAAATTCAGCAGAAATATATCTGCATAATACAGATATAATCGATGAGCTGAGACAATAATCTCGGCAATCGCCCTGGTTATCAAATCATTAGGTAAAATTAATTTCCTTCTAAAATTCATCATCTGCTGTTCCTGTCTCCTGCAGTTCCTGTCTCCCCCCATCGTACACCCAGCCAAAATGAGCTGTAAAAGTGCACGACTTTGTGGCGCTGATCTCCGACTTCCTTCCATTTCCTACTCTGGGTAGATCGTGCCTGGAGTACTGGGATGTTGACCATTTAAAGGAAATCTTTCACCCCATTTTTGGCCTATAAGATGTGGCCACCACCATCAGGGGCTTATCTACAGCATTCTGTAATGCTGTAGATAAGCCCCTGATGTAACCTGAAAAAGAAGAAAAACAAGTTATATTATACTCACTCGGGCGTCCGGTCAGATGGGTGTCGCGTTCAGGTCCGGCGCCTCCCATCTTCATACGATGCCGTCCTCCTCCTTGCTTCATGCTGCGCTCCTGCACAGGCGTTCTTTATCTGCCCCGTTGAGGGCAGAGTAAAGTATGCAGTGCGCAGGCGCTGGGCCTCTCTGACCTTTCCCGGCACCTGCGCACTGTGGTACTTTACTCTGCCCTTAACAGGGCAGATAAAGTACGCTTGCGCAGGAGCACAGCATGAAGCAAGGAGGAGGACATCATCGTATGAAGATGGAAGGCGCCGGACCGGACCGCGACACCCACCGCACCCGCCCTTGCCCCCTGGTGAGTATAATCTAACTCGTTTTTCTTATCTTTCAGATTACATCGGGGGCTTATCTACAGCATTACAGAATGCCGTAGATAAGCCCCTGATGGTGGTGGCCGCATCTCATAGGCTGAAAATGGGGTGACAGATTCCCTTTAAAGGTAATGATCCCACAGCTCCGTTGTCCGCTTCAAGCTTCCTACATAGGTCCTGATAGTGAGTGAGACCAGGAGATGCCAGAGTTGCACAAATGACCCTTTGCCTGCATGCCCAGCCTGAAAGAGCTGAGAGGCAGAGTTTACCACGGAGACCCCTAAATGGAGGTAAATGTGAAAAAATAGTGACCAAAACCTGCAGAAGAGATGCCAGCGGGGAACATGAAAGAGCGCAGATCCTGTGACACAGCTGAGAGAGAGAGCAGAATCTGCGAGTGAGCAGAATGTTTCCCCATGATGTTCAGTCAAATTTTCCAACATTTAGTCCATTTGCAAAGTACAAAGTATTCCGCCAGCACAATATGTCCACAGTCATGCCCTTTTGTGCCAATTCCCCACTTTTCGCACCCCTTTTGCTACTAGCACATGCCAATTATTATTACATTATTAGCCTCAGCACCTTGATGAAGCCTGTAAAGGTGAAACATACCGAGGAGGGTTCTTTGAAATTTTAAATAGCACTCTGCCCAAAATTATACACTTTATATGGTTATATGGCTTCTAGCTTCCTGACTAATGGTGGACAGCAGCAGTCTTCTATTAAAAGATGCTATTAATATGATAGCTACATTATTACTGATGGTTTAATACAATATTACATTAAGTTTCTCATAAGATGAGACATATCAATAGCAGTGTCTGGCCACAGCAGCATATACATCAACAGCAATAACTAGCTGTAGGAACAAACCCATAGTTGTGACTTTAGGGATCATCAATACATTACTGGCATCATCTAGATACAATAAAAATTGCATTGATGGTATAGAAATATATTATGGCTAGATTTAATGATCAGAATATTATGCAATTGTCCACTTCTCTGTGTATAGAGATTCTCAATGTATCAGAGGTTGCTGATAGCTACAGTTGTAAGGGGTTACAAGGCCCCAAGCACGTCCCAGTTAAGTATTAATGCTGTACATATTATTGTATATATTCTTGTTTTAGGTCTTGGAAATGCTGCAATGTATATAGTGCTAATGTTTTATAATATCATATTGTATGTTCATAGTTGTCTAAGGACAGTGTAGTTTGGCCACTAGATGGTGCAGTTTAGCCTACATACTATTAGATAGGAATTCCACATAGTGTATATACTATAGTAAGAATAAGAGGGTTAGCATGTGAATAGTTAAGATAGTGTATAAGTCGGTGTATAAG
Organism: Dendrobates tinctorius; assembly: GCF_039654945.1. NCBI lineage: Eukaryota > Metazoa > Chordata > Amphibia > Anura > Dendrobatidae > Dendrobates > Dendrobates tinctorius. The sequence continues at coordinate 14,507,085 of NW_027361726.1, forward strand.
TCAGGAAAGACTTCCTGATAGGTCTCAGTTGGGGCCAGGGCACCCACTCAGCTCACTTGAGCTAACTAGCTCTGGGCAACACCGTGCCGCACAATGTTTGCAAGCGTTAAGGCCCAGCCATCTGATATTTGTGGCCAGGTCATCATCATAAGTAGAAGCAGCAGCAACAGTTGCTAAGGAAGACTAAGCATTATGGGCAGGTCACTCAACATGTGGCAGCTTATTGCATGGGCTGATGCTGTCAGGACTGGGGCGAAACAGTCAAGGGAGTCCCCAAATGGAGTAAGCCTACACATGGAGGATGCTGGAGAACCGAACGGTATGGTTCGTTCCGGAAGCAAGCTTAGTGACACAGAGAAAAGGGCAGGGACAGAGGAAGAGTTGCATGATGTGAAACCTTTTGCTGATGTTGGAGCAAATATAGATATGCTGTGTACAAGGATCAGTAAAGTTGTTAATTTGCAAGTTGATTTGGACTGTGGCTCGTGTTGTGAAAAACCGGACCGAGGAAGCCTCCAGAAACGTACAGAGGGCCATGACGGTGCAGGTGAAGAAGCCACAGGTATGCAGAGCTATGGAAAGTATGTGTATGTGATGGGGGGGACAGGGTGCGCTAATGCAAATGCTACCACCCTGTACCTGCCTCACGCATTAACAAGTGAATTCATATTTGGCTACAGTAGTAATATATTTTACCCAGGTTTAAGGACCAGAAATAATGTGAAATAATAGCTTATAGCTTTCCCATAAAGTTTTCCAGTGTATAAATTGTTGGGGATTTGGTTATTTATTGTGAAATTTGTGTCTGCCCATTAACGGTTATAAACTTTACTCTTTGGGTACAGTGTGATCTTACTCTACACTTGATCAAATGCTCAATAGATTTACTTTATTTTTTTGAGCTAGTTACAAGTTAAATGTTTTTTTTTTTTTTGGGGGGGGGTCTGGTTATAAATAGTGTTGAGCATTCCGATACCGCAAGTATCGGGTATCGGCCGATATTAGCGGTATCGGAATTCCGATACTTAGTTCCGATACTTTTGTCATATCGGATTCCGGAATCGGAATCGGAATAGGAAGTTCCCATCATGCTATGAGCCTGCTTGCTTTGATTAAGCCAATGGGAATCCTCCGAAGTGTGGGCACATCCTGTTAGGCATGTAGGCATGTTAACTATTGGCATGGGTGTGATTGGCTGCCGAAATGATGTCATGATGCACTATAAAAGCCACCGCAGCCGCCATTTCTGGTCACTCTGCTGTGAATTCAGTTAGGGACAGGCTGCTGTAGAAGACTGTGAGGGACAGTTAGAAATAGCGATTCCACCAAACATCTAGTGCTTTACCCAGGCTACATAAACCACCACTGTAGCCTTCTTTGCCCTAGCAGCAGTGTTCACAGCTGTCTGCAAGGGCTGTGTGAGTGCAGCTCACGCTGTGGAGTGGGTCCTGCAGCCACGTCAGGCTGTAGGCCACCCAGTGTGATCACTGCTGCCTCATACATCTTTTATTTTTTGAGCTGCATTTTTTACATAATTTCAATCTAGTGTGCTTCCATCCGTATCCATATACGTTGGTTGCAAACACTAGTAGTAGACAGCGGAGCCTTTCTGCAGCCTTTCAGTGCTAGTGTCCACTTTGCTGCACTGTTCACGGCTGTCTGAGAGGTCTCTGACTGTGTGTGAGTGCAGCTCACGCTGAGTAGTGTGTCCTGCAGCTACGTCTGGCTGTAGGACGCTCAGCGTGCGTCAGTGCCTCACACATATTTTTATTTGAGTGCAGCTCATTTTTTCTTCTATTAGTGTGCATCCATCCGTCTCCATCTACGGTGGTTGCAAACACTATAAAGGAGTACACAGCGGAGCCTTTCTGCAGCCTGTCAGTGCCAGTGCCCACTTAGCTGCACTGTTGACGGCTGTCTGAGAGGCCTCTGACTGTGTGTGAGTGCAGCTCACGCTGAGTAGAGTGTCCTGCAGCTACGTCTGGTTGTAGGACGCTCAACGTGCGTCACTGCCTCACACATATTTGTCTTTGAGTGCAGCTCATTTTTTCTTCTCCTATTAGTGTGCATCCATCCGTATCCATCAACATTGGTTGGTTGCAAACACTATATAGGAGTAGATAGAGGAGCCTTTTTTTCTGGCTTGTGCCCTGCCGGCGCAGCCAGATTAGTATTACCCAATTTTTTTGGAGCCTCATCTTTTGCATTGTAGGTTACCTGCCTGCATTGTAATAGCTCCAAAAAGTTGGTGATACTATCAGTTTCAATTCTTTGTTCACATACTTTGAGTTTGTTTCCAACAAAGAAACCACAAAAAAAGTTCACCAAACACTACATTTTGAACTTGTGTAGGCCACATCAGCTCCTATTAAACTCTAGTCCACACACACACACACTTCATAAAATTAGTGTTTCTTGTACCTGTAACCAGCTGTTCAGGAATAAGCACACTAAGGCCCCCCTTTGTACTTTTTTGCCTATCTTAAGCAGTCTTGCAAGATGAAGAAGGCAGGGAGTAAGGCGCGGGGCGTGGAGTTTCAGCAGGGAGAGGACGTGGGGATTCTGCAGGGAGAGGACGTGGGGATTCTACAGGTAGAGGACGTGGGGATTCTGGGCCTGCTGCGGGCACCAGTGGATCAGCATCCCCCAGTTTTAGCAGGCAACAGTCCTTTATGCGCAGCTTTGTAGGACCTCAACGTACCCCACTGCTGCGGGAGGAACAAATTGAAGCCGTTGTCGGATGGATGGCAGCTAACGCATCGACTTCAATTACTTCCGCATCCTCTCAGGGTCAGAGCACCGAAGAGCAACCATCTGTCTCTTCACCACCTGCCAAAGTGCCCAGGCAGTCAGAGAGACATGGACAGGAGCCATCACAGTCTCTACTTCTGTTCTCGGAATCTGTTGGCTTGGAAAGAGGGGGCCAGCCAAGCAGCATTCCTGAATGTGAAGAAGAGGGAGTATGCAGTGATGCGCAACTTCTTTGTCCCTCTGAATCTGAAGAGGCGAGTGGGCCAGTGCCTATGGTCAGCACACCTCAGTACGCATCAGATGATGACGAGACTCAGTTGCCACTTTCTGGTGCGTACGGTGCTGGCGAGACAACCCCGGAGAAGCAGCTGTTTGAAGAGGGGAGGGAAGATGATGAGGTCCTTGACCCATCATGGCGTGAGCAACAGGAAGGTGGTGGGAGCAGCTCGGAGGAAGAGATTCCCCTACCGGCCAAAACAGGAGGCAGAGGGAGGGGGAAGACTTGGTTGCCTGTACCCTCCACTTCGGCACCCGTTAGGAGCATTCCTCCTTCCAAAGGCAAACCGGGCGCTCACAAGAGTTGCAGTGCGTGGTCCTTTTTTGACACAGTTGCAGATGACATTTGCTTTGTCAAATGCAAGCTGTGTCATCAGAGAGTCAAAAGAGGGAGAAATGTCAGCAACCTCAATACCACAAATATGTGGAAACATGTGCGCACCAAGCACGAGTTGGAGTTGCAGAGACACCCTGAAGACGTAGGCCAACGTACAGCACCACCTACCACCTCTTCAGTTCGTGTTGGGCCCTCTTCCTCCAGCTCACACACTGCTGGTTCGGCTTCCTCACAGGATCGCCAAGGAAGAACCTCTGCCACTGTTGTCCGGAGACCCTGTCAGATTACACCCATAGCAGCACGTTCCCATCCATCACAGCCATCGGTAGCACAGGCATGGGATAAAAGGCGCCCTTACTCGGCAAACCATCCCCGAGCAGTCTCTGAATGCTGGCATTGCCAAACTTCTGGCAGTTGAAATGCTGTCATTCAGGCTGGTGGACACTGACACCTTCCGGGACTTAATGGCATTGGCAGTCCCCCAATACAACGTGCCCAGCCGCTTTTATTTCAGCAGGCGAGCCGTCCCTGCCCTGCAGAAACATGTTGAGGGCAAAATAAAACATGCGCTACTAAACGCCGTTAGTAGCAAGGTCCACCTGACCACCGATGCGTGGACCAGTAACCATGGACAGGGACGATACCTTTCCCTCACTGCCCACTGGGTCAATGTTGTGGAGCCGGGTACGGATCTGGAGAGTGGCGCTGTACGTGTTCTTCCAACGCCACGGATTGCAGGACTCCAGTCTGTACACATAGACTCCTCCTCCTACTCAAGTTCCTCAGAAACAGCAGAGCAGGAGCCTGTTACGACCGATATGAGCACAGCCGTGGCCAAACGTCAACAGGCTGTACTCAAATTAATTTCTTTGGGGAATCGAAGCCACACAGCGCAGGAGCTCTGGAATGCTATCAAGCTGGAGAGCGATGTGTGGTTTGGGCCAGCGAATCTCCAGCCGGGCTTGGTAGTGTGTGACAATGGCCGAAATCTGGTGGCAGCTCTTGGCCTAGGCAACCTCACACACATCCCATGTCTGGCACATGTTCTTAACTTGGTCGTGCAGAGCTTTCTGAGGGACTATCCGGATCTTGCTGCACTGTTGCACAAGGTCCGCATAGAGTGCGCTCACTTGCGACGTTCCAGCACGGCAAGATCGCGCCTCGCTGCTCTGCAGCGACGATTTGGCCTTCCGGAACATCGCATCATATGTGACCTACCCACCCGGTGGAATTCAACGTTACATATGTTGGAGCGGTTGTGTGAGCAGCAGGCAGCAGTCATGGAGTACCAGCTGCATCAGGCGCAAACAAGTCGCACTGTGCGCCGTTCACACTTCAGCACCATTGAGTGGGCCTCTATGAAGGACATCTGCCTCGTTTTGCGTGCCTTCGATGAATCCACGCGGATGGCGAGTGCAGATGATGCACTAGTCAGCATGACTGTCCCCCTTATCTGCCTGCTTCAACAAACACTGCAAGCACTAAGGGATGAGGTTTCAGAAGAGGTGGAGGATGAGGAGTCCCAAATGCCATCTGCTTCTGGACAGTCTGCGCTACGTGTTTCCTCACAAAGGCCTAGGCAGGGGACACTTTGTGAGGAGGATGAGGAGGAGTCGATGGAGGAGGAAGACATCTCTCCAGAGGAGGGAGGTACACAAACCTCTACTCAGTATGTACAGCGAGGGTGGGGTGATGCAGAGCAGGCCGAGGTCACGCCTCAAACAGGGGACAGCGGTTCTTTGGCAGTTGGGAGTCTGCAGCACATGGTTGATTTCATGCTGCAGTGCCTGAGAAACGACCGCCGCATCGCCCACATTCTCGTCTCGGCTGATTATTGGGTGTACACCCTCCTAGATCCTCGCTACCGGGACAGCGTACAAAGGCTCATACCAACGTTGAACCGGGAGCGTAAAATGCGGGAGTACGAAGAGTCACTGGTGCAGTCCATAATGTTTTCCATTCCACCCGACAGCATTGTTGCTAGTGCTTTACAAAGCAGCTCTGTGCGTCGAGGCAGTGGAGGAAACTCTGCACAAAGAGGGAGCAGAGGCAGCGCCGCAGCACAAGGCAAGACCACTATGGCCCAAATGTGGCAAAGTTTTGTGTGTCCACCACAATTGTCTACACCATCAGCGACGCCTCGAGTCAGCAGGAGGCAACGCTTCCGTCAGATGGTGTCAGACTACATGTCTTGCCCTGTCGCTGTACTCCCAGATGGCTCTTCCCCCTTCAAGTTTTGGGTCTCTAAGCTGGATACATGGCCAGAGCTTAGCCAGTATGCATTGGAGGTGCTGGCTTGCCCTGCTGCCAGTGTATTATCGGAACGTGTCTTTAGTGCCGCAGGTGGTGTACTAACAGACCGTCGCACGCGACTATCTTCCGATAATGTTGACCGGCTGACTTTTCTGAAAATGAACAAGGCCTGGATCTCCAAAGACTTTGCCATTCCTCTTACAGACTAAATTAGTGGTTGGCAACTGTATCCAGGTCTGCTGGTGTGTTCATTTTTCTACCACCTGAACTATAATCCCTTTGCTTCAACACAGCCAGTTGTCGCTCAGATGTGTCGTCTGCACAGAGAAACACACTAGCTCCTGTGTTAGTGGGGTTCAGTAATGCCAGCTGATCCCCTGCTGTGTGGACGGCAAAGTCACCAGCTCCATCAACATTCAAACCACTACTGATTTTTAACCGTGCCCAACTTAGGTCTCTGGCTCCACTGTCTCTACTATTTCCCCTGACCTCCAACCCCGCCATCTACATCTCTGAAGTGGCGTCAGCACAATCTACACTTGTTCCTGTGTTCCTGTGGCTCAGTCCCATCAGTTTATCCCCTGATGTGTGTCCGGCAAGGTCTCCTGCTCTGTCCACATTCCCATAACCAGTAGTGGGAATGAGGACAGAGCTGGCGAACTTGCCGGACAAACATCAGGGGATCAACTGACGGGACTGAGCACCAGTAACACAGGAACAAGTGTAGATTGTGCTGACGCCACTTCAGAGATGTAGCTGGCGGGGTTGGAGGCCAGGGTAAATAGTAGAGACAGTGGAGCCAGAGGCCTAAGTGGAGCATGGTTAGAATCAGTAGTAGTCCACAACCTCCATAAAAACCGCTGCCCATTGGCCTCTGCATGCGGCATGCGTAATCCTGGGCTCCAACAGCGTCAGTTGGTGTTCAGAAGTGTCGTCTCCACAGAGCCAAACACATTCGTTAGAGTGTTAGTGGGGTTCAGCACTGCCAGCTGTTCCCCTGCTGTGGAGATGGCAAGTCTCCTGCTGCCTTCACCTGCCAAAATCCAGTAGGCCACAGCCTGCTCCTTGCCTAATCCTGGGCTCCAACAGCGTCAGTTGGTGTTCAGAAGTGTCGTCTCCACAGAGCCAAACACATTCGTTAGAGTGTTAGTGGGGTTCAGCACTGCCAGCTGTTCCCCTGCTGTGGAGATGGCAAGTCTCCTGCTGCCTTCACCTGCCAAAATCCAGTAGGCCCCAGCCTGCTCCTCGCCTAATCCTGGGCTCCAACAGCGTCAGTTGGTGTTCAGAAGTGTCGTCTCCACAGAGCCAAACACATTCGTTAGAGTGTTAGTGGGGTTCAGCACTGCCAGCTGTTCCCCTGCTGTGGAGATGGCAAGTCTCCTGCTGCCTTCACCTGCCAAAATCCAGTAGGCCCCAGCCTGCTCCTCGCCTAATCCTGGGCTCCAACAGCGTCAGTTGGTGTTCAGAAGTGTCGTCTCCACAGAGCCAAACACCTTCGTTAGAGTGTTAGTGGGGTTCAGCACTGCCAGCTGTTCCCCTGCTGTGGAGATGGCAAGTCTCCTGCTGCCTTCACCTGCCAAAATCCAGTAGGCCACAGCCTGCTCCTCGCCTAATCCTGGGCTCCAACAGCGTCAGTTGGTGTTCAGAAGTGTCGTCTCCACAGAGCCAAACACATTCGTTCAAGTGTTAGTGGGGTTCATCATTGCCAGCTGATCCCCTGCTGTGGAGATGGCAGTCTCTCCTGCTGTCTCCGCATTACAAAGACAGTAGGCCTCTGCCTACACCCTCCTATTTCCTGGGCTTCAACACAGCCAGTTGTAGTTCGGAAGTGCCGTCCACACGGAAAGAGATACTTGCTCCCGTGTCTCAGTGGGGTTCAGTAATGTCAGCTGATCCCCTGCTGTGTGGATGGCAGTCTCTTCTGCTGTCACCTCATTCAAAATACAGTAGGCCTCTGCCTATACCCTCCTATTTCCTGGGCTTCAACACAGCCAGTTGTAGTTCGGAAGTGCCGTCCACACGGAAAGAGATACTTGCTCCCGTGTCTCAGTGGGGTTCAGTAACGTCAGCTGATCCCCTGCTGTGTGGATGGCAGTCTCTCCTGCTGTCACCTCATTCAAAATACAGTAGGCCTCTGCCTACACCCTCCTATTTCCTGGGCTTCAACACAGCCAGTTGTAGTTCGGAAGTGCCGTCCACACGGAAAGAGATACTTGCTCCCGTGTCTCAGTGGGGTTCAGTAACGTCAGCTGATCCCCTGCTGTGTGGATGGCAGTCTCTCCTGCTGTAAACTCATTCAAAATACAGTAGGCCTCTGCCTACACCCTCCTATTTCCTGGGCTTCAACACAGCCAGTTGTAGTTCGGAAGTGCCGTCCACACGGAAAGAGATACTTGCTCCCGTGTCTCAGTGGGGTTCAGTAACGTCAGCTGATCCCCTGCTGTGTGGATGGCAGTCTCTCCTGCTGTAAACTCATTCAAAATACAGTAGGCCTCTGCCTACACCCTCCTATTTCCTGGGCTTCAACACAGCCAGTTGTAGTTCGGAAGTGCCGTCCACACGGAAAGAGATACTTGCTCCCGTGTCTCAGTGGGGTTCAGTAACGTCAGCTGATCCCCTGCTGTGTGGATGGCAGTCTCTCCTGCTGTAACCTCATTCAAAATACAGTAGGCCTCTGGCTACACCCTCCTATTTCCTGGGCTTCAACACAGCCAGTTGTAGTTCGGAAGTGCCGTCCACACGGAAAGAGATACTTGCTCCCGTGTCTCAGTGGGGTTCAGTAATGTCAGCTGATCCCCTGCTGTGTGGATGGCAGTCTCTCCTGCTGTCACCTCATTCAAAATACAGTAGGCCTCTGCCTACACCCTCCTATTTCCTGGGCTTCAACACAGCCAGTTGTAGTTCGGAAGTGCCGTCCACACGGAAAGAGATACTTGCTCCCGTGTCTCAGTGGGGTTCAGTAATGTCAGCTGATCCCCTGCTGTGTGGATGGCAGTCTCTCCTGCTGTCACCTCATTCAAAATACAGTAGGCCTCTGCCTACACCCTCCTATTTCCTGGGCTTCAACACAGCCAGTTGTAGTTCGGAAGTGCCGTCCACACGGAAAGAGATACTTGCTCCCGTGTCTCAGTGGGGTTCAGTAATGTCAGCTGATCCCCTGCTGTGTGGATGGCAGTCTCTCCTGCTGTCACCTCATTCAAAATACAGTAGGCCTCTGCCTACACCCTCCTATTTCCTGGGCTTCAACACAGCCAGTTGTAGTTCGGAAGTGCCGTCCACACGGAAAGAGATACTTGCTCCCGTGTCTCAGTGGGGTTCAGTAATGTCAGCTGATCCCCTGCTGTGTGGATGGCAAAGTCTCCTGCTGCCTACACAGTCGTACCACTACTGATTTTTAACCGTGCTCCAATTAGGCCTGTGGCTCCACTGTCTCTCGTATTTCCCCTGTCCTCCAACCCTGCCAGTTACAGCTCCGAAGTGGCGTCTGCACAATCCACACTTGTTCCTGTGTTACAGGTGTTCAGTCCGGTCAGTTAATCCCCTGATGTGTGTCCGGCAATGTCGCCTGCTCTGTCCACATTCCCATCATGGGAATGTGGACAGAGCAGGCGACATTGCCGGACACACATCAGGGGATTAACTGACCGGACTGAACACCTGTAACACAGGAACAAGTGTGGATTGTGCAGACGCCACTTCGGAGCTGTAACTGGCGGGGTTGGAGGACAGGGGAAATATGAAAATCAGTGAAGCCACAGGCCTAAGTGGAGCTTGGTTCAAATTAGTAGTCTACAACCGATCTTAAAATTTCTTCAATGCAGCCTCAGCCTGCTCCGTGCTTGTCCCTGGGCTTCAACACAGCCAGTTGTTGCTCGGAAGTGCCGTCTTCACAGAGTAAAACACTAGCTCCTGTGTTTGTGGGGTTCAGTAACGTCAGCTGTTCCCCTGCTGTTTTGATGGCAATCTGTCCTGCTGCCTCCCAATTGACAGCACATTAGGCCTCAGCCTGCTAAGTGCTTGTCCCTGGGCTCCAACATCGCCAGTTGCTGCTCATAACTGACTTTGGCACGAGTACTCCCTCCTGCCCAGCTTGGTTCCAGCCCTGCCTGCTGTTTCCGGGAAGTGTCAATGTCAGTTTGCCACCCCAAGTTGCCATGTCGTGTTGCGGTTGGGTTAGCCGAGGCTAGGGTGCCAGCAGTTTAGGTGCTTCCTATGTGGACTGCGGGTTCTGGTAAGAAAGGCTTGTTCCATAGTGCCAGTAGGACAAGCACCCCCTGTAGGACTGTGTGATTCGGTAACTGCGGCCAGCTTGCGGCATGCCAACTTTGCTTTTCAGGGGTAACTTCTGATACCCCTCCGGGTTCCAGCACCGTCAGCTGGTTCTCGTCAGAGCCTTTGGCCTAGGTGCCTCCATCTCGGTATCCGAGTTCCGGCAACGTCTGCTGGTCCTTGGTAGTGCTTTGTAGCACAGGTACCTCCTGCTTAGTAACCGGGTTCCAGCACCGTCAGCTGGTCCTCGGTTGTGCCATTGGCTCTTATTCCTTCTGCTGCCCCTCCGGGTGCCAGCACTGTCAGCTGGTCCTCGCTATTTCCATTTGCTCTTGCAGCTTCTGCTACCCCTCCGGGTTCCAGCACCGTCAGCTGGTTCTCGTCAGAGCCTTTGGCCTAGGTGCCTCCATCTCGGTATCCGAGTTCCGGCAACGTCTGCTGGTCCTTGGTAGTGCTTTGTAGCACAGGTACCTCCTGCTTAGTAACCGGGTTCCAGCACCGTCAGCTGGTCCTCGGTTGTGCCATTGGCTCTTATTCCTTCTGCTGCCCCTCCGGGTGCCAGCACTGTCAGCTGGTCCTCGCTATTTCCATTTGCTCTTGCAGCTTATGCTACCCCTCCGGGTTCCAGCCCCGTCAGCTGGTTCTCGTCAGAGCCTTTGGCCTAGGTGCCTCCATCTCGGTATCCGAGTTCCGGCAACGTCTGCTGGTCCTTGGTAGTGCTTTGTAGCACAGGTACCTCCTGCTTAGTAACCGGGTTCCAGCACCGTCAGCTGGTCCTCGGTAGTGCCATTGGCTCTTGTTCCTTCTGCTGCCCCTCCGGGTGCCAGTACCGTCAGCTGGTTCAAGAGGACAAAGAACAGGAAGACAACCACCAAGATGCAGAACAACAAGAGAGAGAAGACAAAGAAGCATAAAAAAAACAAAGCAGAAGAACATTAAGCATAAGACTAATACTCTGAGCAAATGATATTATCTTATTTATAAGCAGAAGAAGACTAAGCAGTGTATGGGGGTGAGTCCGTTCCTCCTCGTGGTGCCCCTGGAAAAGGCCTGCTGCTGCAGGCCAAACTGAACGTGGACAAATCCTGTTGTAAATCTTTTGTGACAGGCAGAACGGAAGGTGTAAACTTCTAACTTTTCTAGATAACAACTACAGGAATGCCTGACACAAACAAGAATATGATGAAGAAGAATAGGAAGAAGATGAAGAAGCTGAATATGTAGAATAATAATTGTTGAATAAGAAGAATATGAAGAATGTAAGAAAAGGAAGAAGAAGAAGAAGAAGAAGAAGAAGAATGTAAAAAAAGGAAGTAGAAGAATTTAAAAAAGGAAGAAGAAGAAGAATGTAAAAAAAGGAATAAGAAGAATGTAAAAAAAGGAAGAAGAAGAAGAATGTAAAAAAAGGAAGTAGAAGAATGTAAAAAAAGGAAGAAGAAGAAGAAGAATGTAAAAAAAGGAATAAGAAGAAGAAGAAGGTAAAAAAAGGAAGAAGAATAAGAAAGAAGAAGAAAGAAGAAAGAAGAAGAAGACATACATGTCTGGCAAAATATAAATGAGGCTAACATAGTCAATATCTTTGTAACTCCTAACATCTTTAAAAAAAAAGTTTAATTCCTGCTATTCCATTTGATTGGGCTAAACCTCTATGGCTTTAATGTCTCCTCCACCTCCCACAATACATTCTACATTATTCTTAGTTGTTTTTCATGTAGAATTAACCTACAAGGAAAGAAAGGGTTTTTTTTAATTCCGATATTTTGGCCCCATTGACTTGCATTGGTTCCCGGTATCGGAATCGGCGATACCGATACTTTTTTTTAAGATCGGCCGATCCATTCCGATCCGATATTTTCAAGTATCGGCTGGTATCGCTCAACTCTAGTTATAAATGATTTTTTGACCTTTCCCAATTGGTTTAAAATGATTATAATCTAAAGCCTTCCAATACCCGAGAGCCTTTCTATAGGATATTGTCACCAGAAGGAGCCACAAGCTTATGTTACATGCTCCAATTGTTTGGACTTTTAGGAAGCTATGTAGCAAACTTTTTGGTAAAAGTCAAGTTCAGATATGCAGGATAGAAGATAAAGGGTGGCACATGGAGGCAGGGGAGCGCAGGTGACCGTGCGGACTACAGACTTTTCTCGTACACACAATACTTCAGCAGGTGCAAGTACCCACGCTCCCCCGCCTCCATTTTCCACCCTTCATCTTCTATGTTGCACATCTACAAATACAGGTAATGATAAAAGAGACAATTTCTATTTTATAAAAATACATTTAAATAGGGTAACAATAGTAACACAACACGTGTCCTCTGTGTAAGAAATAGTAAAAATAATTACATATATAATAAAATAAAATATATAGCAGGCTGGCAATTAATCAATCCAAGATATATATATAAGAATAAATTGGTATATATTTATAACGCTTCTCATACAAATGAGGGAAAAGAGGGGGGGATAGCAATCTAGTTACACAGTGTACCTAATCAATAATCAACTGTGATTTTAATACAAAGTGCAAAGTGCATAAATAGTGTGACCATTACATACAATAAACAAGTAAGTGTAAAAAATGCAGTTAAAGCACTTATTGTAGAATATGGCTTTTAAACAAAAAAAGAGCCAGGTGCAAAAATGTAAACAACCAAGTAGTGTGGCCTTTGAATAGTGCCCGTGTGCATATATATGAAATCAATATAATAGGAAGGGATTGAGAAGAATATATACCTGAAGCACAGCCTGCCGGTCACAGAGAAACACTGCCCCAACGCGCATTTACTCCGAAACGCGCGTCGGGGCAGTGTTTCTCTCTGACCGGCAGGCTGTGCTTCAGGTATATACTCTTCTCAATCCCTTCCTCTTATATTGATTTCATATATATGCACACGGCACTATTCAAAGGCCACACTACTTGGTTGTTTACATTATTGCACCTGGCACTTTTTTTGTTTAAAAGCCATATTCTACAATAAGTGCTTTAACTGCATTTTTTACACTTACTTGTTTATAGTATGTAATGGTCACACTATTTATGCACTTTGCACTTTGTATTAAAATCACAGTTGATTATTGATTATGTACACTGTGTAACTAGATTGCTATCCCCCCCTCTTTTCCCTCATTTGTATGAGAAGCTTTATAAATATATACCAATTTATTCTTATATATATATATCTTGGATTGATTAATTGCCAGCCTGCTATATATTTTATTATATATGTAATGATTTTTACTATTTCTTACACAGAGGACACGTGTTGTGTTACTATTGTTACCCTATTTAAATAAAGGTATTTTTATAAAATAGAGATTGTCTCTTTTATTATTACCTGTATTTGTATATTTTATACTTCTTCATTGACCTTAAATTCGAATAATGCTTTTTTGGTTTTTCTAAATGTCTTCGAATGGTCTACCATTCTTTTTAGCTGCTGTATATTATCTATGGGAAATAACGATTAGGATACTTATAGATTATATTATTTTTTAGAAAGATATATACAGATATTGCTAAATTCAGGCTATTTTGGTATTTATGTTGCACATCTGAATGAGCTCATCTGCCGGGGTGCTCACATGCACCGGTGAGTCTTTGGTGTGAGAAGCAATCTGTCCACAAGCCCAATCCTATGCTTGCGTGGACTTATCTGACTTTGTTTAATGCGGTTTTCCTTCTCCTTTCTCAAAAGTCGAGCTCGTATTCCCTGATTTGTTGACTAGAAGAAGCCTTCTACTGCATGACCACAAAGACCTTTCAATCCATGTCTGATCAGCTACATTCAGTCTCTAGGAATATTTTATTCCTTTGACACAATGACTAATAATATTAATGACTGCAGTAGATACGGGGTACACAGTATATGGCGCAAATAGACCAGGGGCGTAACACCCGTGGTCGCAGTTGCGACGGGGCCCCTGAGCGCTTAGGGGCCCGGGCCCCAGGGCCGCCAGTCAGGGTATTAATGCCCTGACTGTCGTATGGAGCCCCGATGAGCAGAGAGGGCCCGCATCGGACCCCAGTGGTGGGGCAGGCTGGGTGGGAGGGGGGGTCAGAGACGCACCATGTCAGTGCCGACTCCCCCGTCACCGCATTGAACTATACCGGCATCTATGACGCCGGCACAGTTCAAAGCAATGATAGAGGAGAGAGCGTCAGCTGACACTCCCTCTCCCATCATTCCCCGCTCTGCCTCTGACACAGGGGGTGTGTGATGATGTCATCACGCTCTCACTGTGTATCAGGCAGAGCAGGAGACAGGAGCAGCCAGCATCGTGGGTACGAGGAGGTACAGTCAGGACTGTGGGGCCATTCTCGGGGGAGCTGTATAACATGGGGGGTGCTGTGCTGTATACCTTGGGGGGGTGCTGTGCTGTATACCAATGGGGGGGTGCTGTGCTGTATACCATGGGGGGTGCATACCACAGGGGGTGCTGTGCTATATACCATGGGGGGTGCTGTGCTGTATACCATGGGGGGCGCTGTGCTGTATACCATGGGGGGTGTATACCATGGGTGGGTGACATGCTGTATACCATGGGGGGTGCTGTGCTCTATACCATGTGGTGCTGTATACCATGGGGGGTGCTGTGCTCTATACCATGCGGTGATGTATACCATGGGGGGCTGTATACCATGCGGTGCTGTATACCATGAGGGGGTGCTGTATGCCATGGGAGGCTGTATACCATGCAGTGTTGTATACCATGGGGGGTGCTGTGCTGTATACCATGCAGTGCTGTATACCATGGTTGTATGCTGTGCTGTATACCATGGGGGGCTGTGTACCATGCAGTGCTGTATACCATGGGGGTGCTGTGCTGTATACCATGAGGGGCTGTATACTATGGTGGGAGTGCTGTGCTGTATACCATGGGGGTGCTGTGCTCTATACCATGCGGGGCTGTGCTCTATACCATGCGGGGCTGTGCTCTATACCATGCGGGGCTGTGCTCTATACCATGCGGGGCTGTGCTCTATACCATGCGGGGCTGTGCTATATACCATGTGGTGCTGTGCTATATACTATGCGGCTGTGTTATAAACCATGGGGGTACATTATATTCTATGGGGGAGGCTGTGTTATATAATATGGGGGGCGACATTATATTCTATGGTGTAGCAAGTCAGACTCCTGTCCTCCGCTCCTTTCATTCTCTATGTGAGGGTGGAGTTATGGAAGCGGTGGGGCTGTGGACAGTTCGAGGGATGGAGCCTGGGCTGGTCTCAAGGGGGCGCCAAAAATTTTGCCAGTATGTGGCCCCGAAATTCTTAGTGGCAGCCCAGGGTGGGTGGCCCCATTTGAAAGTTCGCACCGGGGCCCATAACTTTGTAGTTACGCCACTGAAATAGACGGTACAGAAGGTATATGGAGAGGATTCACATACTGCAACTATGTGACATGCAGATATCCTGTGTATATACAGTAACACTCCCATTGTGATTAAGACTCCGACTCCTTATATTTCACATTTTACAATCTGTGCAACTCGGACAGCAATATGTTCATCATGTCTTAGAGGCAAATGATGCTATTCTCATTTCAATGAACTGATTTCAGACACTGATCTGATGAAATTAGAGGGAAATCTCACAAAAGAATGTAAGCTCTAAGGGCAAAATATAACATTTTAACTTATAAAGTAAAAAAAATCTCATGATATCCTAATTAGCGATGAGTGAGCACTAAAATGTTCGGGTGTTCGTTGCTAAAACCAAGCAAATGTTCATTTGGAGGAACAGGTATAATGGTAGTCAATGGGATAGCCAAGCTTTTTTTCTGGAAGACCCTACAAAGAGGTCTGGGGGCAGTGAAAATATTCAAATGGATGGGAAAAGTGCTTAATGGAAGAAGAACAGCATGGGGATGACCCCTGGATCTCTGACCCCCAGATCAAAGATGCAGGGTGAGGAGGAGCAGGAAGCGGTGCAGGAACAGCTGTAGTAGGTGGAGGAAACTCTGATAGAAGTAGGGCCAGCAATCCTCAGCGTTGGAGGCACATGTGCTGTGCTAAGGTGTGACTCGGCCTCGGCCTCCACAATGTTCCTCCTCCTTATCCCAAATTTACCATTCCCCAGCATCATCTTCTAGTGGTCGTGGCTGCTCTAAGTTTTGTGCATCGCTAAAACAGCAATTCGTTCTGTCCCTCCTTGAGCATGACGGTTGAGAGGCCACAATCAAGAAATATTGTGGAAAACATCTCCTCAGAGTGTCCTAGTGTGGGATCACTGGTCTCCTGGGACTCAACAAGGTGGGAGGAAGGAGGATAAGGGTGTGGATTAAGTGACCAAACTTTAGGCTGGTGAGACTGGACTGTGTGGAAGACTGGGTAGTGCTGTCAACCCTGCTGTAAGCATTATCTACTAGCCAACCGACCACCTGTTCACACTACTCTGGCTTCAGAAGCGTTGTGCTGTGCCTCCCTGCAAAGTGGGACAGGAAACTATGTATTGTGGATGGGCATGTTTCTTGTGCTCCAGCAACAGGCGTAGACATACCTGTCTTACGTCCTCAGCATCTGAGAGCACCACCATCATTACCTCAACTTCCCTGTCCTTTAATACGCATTATGTAATTGCTAGGTCTCTTGAAACCAAGTTTATTTTTAATAAAATAAAAAAATTGGTCACCTGCATCAAAGCATTTTTGTGAGTTTTCTCCACTGTAATATAACAGAAAGTATATAAAAATGTATGGATGACAATCAAATTTGATCCAGAAAAATGTTTCAATGCTTTTTCAGAGTTTAAGACAACACAGAAGTACTCACAGACCAAGTAACAATGTATGTCTGAGAAACGGAAGCCTACAAATTTTTTTTCAACAAAAAATAAAAAACGAATCTGAACTGAAATAGTAAGTTAATGTGTATGCACAATGTAAGTACATATTAACACATGACCATTAACCAGAGAAAGCAAAAAGCAAAAAACACAAATATCCTGAACTAAAAAGTAAAAAATAAACTGCAAATAATGCATAAAGGTAATAATAATAGTAATAAGGGTATTTAGTAAACATAATTTTGATCAAAATAATGTAGAAGCCATCCCGCCATGTCACGGCAACCCTTGTGGGACAGTCCCTACTCTAGTATTTAAAACCTTTTCACTTGCCAAGTGACGTGAATGTGAACAAAGAACGAGCAGCTGAACCACTAGTAAAAGCTTAGGCCAGACAGGATGGTTATTATTATTACCTTTATGCATTATTTCCAGTTTATTTTTTACTTATTAGTTCAGGATATTTGTGTTTTTTGCTTTTTGCTTTCTCAAATTTTTTTTCAACACTGTTTATCAGTTTCAGAGATCACAGAAATATATGAAAGTGTAAGTGTAAACCAAGACAATGTTTCAATGATTTTTGGGTATTTTATGTAATAAAAAATGACCTCAAAGCACGTAATACTTTATGGATCAAAAAATATATTTAATTTTTTGCAGCTATACATTTACCAACAGACTGCACAGGCCTAATCCCTGTCTACAGACTGGATTCTGTCACTCTACCTGCTCCTGCGACTCTCTCTTCATCCCTAGGCTAAATGCAGATTGTATGTGGTACAAATAATTAGCCCTTAGAAGGGCTGTTAGTGTGATGGTTCAGTTTCAGTACTAGTATCAACTCTACAGGCCTCTGATTCGTTATACTGTGCATACACCGGCCTGGACAAGTACTCTCTCCCTCTAAAATGAAATGTCTCAGAGCTGTGCAAAGGCATCAGTGTGCCGAGCCTGTCCTTTTATAACCCTTGATGATATTGCATGGCCAACCAATTACAGTATTGCCACAACCAAGATGGCTACGGCATTACAGTGATGCACAGGCAATGCCCACATCGATCACCGTATACTTGAGTGATAACCGAGTATCAATGAGTACGATCACTCATCACTAATCCTATTTCAAAATAATGACTGTGAGACCAAGTACAACATTTTCCATTTCCCATAAAATAAAGGGCATGTTGCCCGCTAATAATCCAAGTAAAATACTGTCACCTACATACAAAATAAAAACTAATATAGCACTGCCCTCTACAGTATGTACAAGAATATAACTACTAAAATACTGCCAATATGTACAATAATATATCTACTATAGTACTGCCCCTTATGTACAAGAATATAACTACTATAATACTGCCCCTATGTACAAGAATATAACTACTATAATACTGCCCCTTATGTACAAGAATATAACTACTATAATACTGCTCCTATGTACAAGAATATAACTACTATAATACTGTCCTCTATGTATAAGAATATAACTACTATAATACTGCCCCTATGTACAAGAATAGAACTACTATAATACTGCCCCTATGTACAAGAATATACTGTAATACTGTCCCTATGTACAAGAATATATCTACTATAATACTGCCCCCTTGTACAAGAATCTAACTACTATAATACTGCCCCTATGTACAAGAATATAACTACTATAATACTGCCCCTATGTACAACAATATAACTATTATAATACTACCCACTATGTAATAGAATGTAACTACTATAATACCGAAAATATACAAAAAAGTTTAGTGTCTGCTCACCACCTCCTAGAGGGCGCGGATCCTGTTGTGCAGCAAGTTTTCAGAACTTAAAAAGAATAAGTCCAGCGCTGGACTTATTCTCTTTAAGTACTATAATACTGCTCCTATGAACAAGAATATAACTACTATAATACTGCTCCTATGTTCAAGAATATAGCTACTGTATTACTGCTCATATATATAATTGCCTTAAATTGTCTGCCATCCACTTCCATCTGGAAGTCCCCGAATCCCACAATCCATCGCACTGCACCGAAAGTACGCTGACCACCATTTTGGAACACCCAAGTGATGCCGCTCAGATCCAGGACACAGCTGCAATCCCAAATGCCATTGCGATCTTGACCGCTGCTCGGATCCAGGTCACCGCTGCGATCCCGAATGCCGCTGTGATCCCAGCTGCCACTCGAATCCAGGCTGCCGCTGCAATCCCGACCGACGCTGGGATCTCAGCTGCCGCTCGGATCCAGGCTGCCGCTGCAATCCCGAATGCTGCTGTGATCCCAACAGCCGCTGTGATCCCAGCCGCCGCTCGGATCCAGGCCGCTGCTGCAATCACGAGGCTGTGAAAGAGGTGTAACGAGGGGGTATAACGAGAGGGGTGTAATGAAGGGGGTATAATGAGAGGGTGTAATGAGGGGGGAGTAATGAGAGGGGTGCCGCAGCCGGACCCCCGCCAGGACTTACCGCCTGACTACACGTGCCGGATCCCGCCGCTGCCTGCCCGCCCACCTCCATGCAGTCACAGCTGGCAGGAAAGACCGCGGCTTGAGGCCTGTGCTGGAGATTGGGTGCGGCCACCCTCTGGTGGCGCCGCACACCAACTCCGGAACAGGCCGCAAAACACCGTCTTTCCTGCCGGATGTGACTGCACGGGAGTGGGTGGGCCGCCACCCCCAGTGCCACAAAGCTGCCCCCATCGTGATGTTACTGCCCTCCCGATGCGATAGCATCGGGCAAACATCTAGTAAGAATATAAATACTATAATACTGCTCCTATGTGCAAAAATATAACTACTATAATACTGTCCCAATGTGCAAGAACATAACTACTATAATACTGCCGTCAATGTACAAGAATATAACTACTATAACACTGCCGTCAATGTACAAGAATATAACTACTATAACACTGCCCTTTATGTACAAGAATATAACTACTATAATACTGCTCCTATGTACATGAATATACCTACTATAATACTTCCTACTATGTACAAGAATAAAACTACTATAATACTGCTCCTATGTACAAGAATATAACTACTATAATACTGTCCTCTATGTATAAGAATATAACTACTATAATACTGCCCCTATGTACAAGAATATAACTACTATAATACTGCCACTATGTACAAGAATATACTGTAATACTGTCCCTATGTACAAGAATATATCTACTATAATACTGCCCCCTTGTACAAGAATCTAACTACTATAATACTGCCCCCTATGTACAAGAATATATCTACTATAATACTGCCCCCTATGTACAAGAATATAACTACTATAATACTGCCCCTATGTACAAGAATATAACTACTATAATACTGCCCCTATGTACAACAATATAACTATTATAATACTACCCACTATGTAATAGAATGTAACTACTATAATACCGAAAATATACAAAAAAGTTTAGTGTCTGCTCACCACCTCCTAGAGGGCGCGGATCCTGTTGTGCAGCAAGTTTTCAGAACTTAAAAAGAATAAGTCCAGCGCTGGACTTATTCTCTTTAAGTACTATAATACTGCTCCTATGAACAAGAATATAACTACTATAATACTGCTCCTATGTTCAAGAATATAGCTACTGTATTACTGCTCATATATATAATTGCCTTAAATTGTCTGCCATCCACTTCCATCTGGAAGTCCCCGAATCCCACAATCCATCGCACCGCACCGAAAGTACGCTGACCACCATTTTGGAACACCCAAGTGATGCCGCTCAGATCCAGGACACAGCTGCAATCCCAAATGCCGTTGCGATCTTGACCGCTGCTCGGATCCAGGTCACCGCTGCGATCCCGAATGCCGCTGTGATCCCAGCTGCCACTCGAATCCAGGCTGCCGCTGCAATCCCGACCGACGCTGGGATCTCAGCTGCCGCTCGGATCCAGGCTGCCGCTGCAATCCCGAATGCTGCTGTGATCCCAACAGCCGCTGTGATCCCAGCCGCCGCTCGGATCCAGGCCGCTGCTGCAATCACGAGGCTGTGAAAGAGGTGTAACGAGGGGGTATAACGAGAGGGGTGTAATGAAGGGGGTATAATGAGAGGGTGTAATGAGGGGGGAGTAATGAGAGGGGTGCCGCAGCCGGACCCCCGCCAGGACTTACCGCCTGACTAAACGCGCCGGATCCCGCCGCTGCCTGCCCGCCCACCTCCATGCAGTCACAGCTGGCAGGAAAGACCGTGGCTTGAGGCCTGTGCTGGAGATTGGGTGCGGCCACCCTCTGGTGGCGCCGCACACCAACTCCGGAACAGGCCGCAAAACACCGTCTTTCCTGCCGGATGTGACTGCACGGGAGTGGGTGGGCCGCCACCCCCAGTGCCACAAAGCTGCCCCCATCGTGATGTTACTGCCCTCCCGATGCGATAGCATCGGGCACACATCTAGTAAGAATATAAATACTATAATACTGCTCCTATGTGCAAAAATATAACTACTATAATACTGTCCCAATGTGCAAGAACATAACTACTATAATACTGCCGTCAATGTACAAGAATATAACTACTATAACACTGCCGTCAATGTACAAGAATATAACTACTATAACACTGCCCTCTATGTACAAGAATATAACTACTATAATACTGCTCCTATGTACATGAATATACCTACTATAATACTTCCTACTATGTACAAGAATATAGCTACTATAATACTGCTCCTATGTACAAGAATATAACTACTATAATACTGTCCTCTATGTATAAGAATATAACTACTATAATACTGCCCCTATGTACAAGAATATAACTACTATAATACTGCCCCTATGTACAAGAATATACTGTAATACTGTCCCTATGTACAAGAATATATCTACTATAATACTGCCCCCTTGTACAAGAATCTAACTACTATAATACTGCCCCTATGTACAAGAATATAACTACTATAATACTGCCCCTATGTACAACAATATAACTATTATAATACTACCCACTATGTAATAGAATGTAACTACTATAATACCGAAAATATACAAAAAAGTTTAGTGTCTGCTCACCACCTCCTAGAGGGCGCGGATCCTGTTGTGCAGCAAGTTTTCAGAACTTAAAAAGAATAAGTCCAGCGCTGGACTTATTCTCTTTAAGTACTATAATACTGCTCCTATGAACAAGAATATAACTACTATAATACTGCTCCTATGTTCAAGAATATAGCTACTGTATTACTGCTCATATATATAATTGCCTTAAATTGTCTGCCATCCACTTCCATCTGGAAGTCCCCGAATCCCACAATCCATCGCACCGCACCGAAAGTACGCTGACCACCATTTTGGAACACCCAAGTGATGCCGCTCAGATCCAGGACACAGCTGCAATCCCAAATGCCGTTGCGATCTTGACCGCTGCTCGGATCCAGGTCACCGCTGCGATCCCGAATGCCGCTGTGATCCCAGCTGCCACTCGAATCCAGGCTGCCGCTACAATCCCGACCGACGCTGGGATCTCAGCTGCCGCTCGGATCCAGGCTGCCGCTGCAATCCCGAATGCTGCTGTGATCCCAACAGCCGCTGTGATCGCAGCCGCCGCTCGGATCCAGGCCGCTGCTGCAATCACGAGGCTGTGAAAGAGGTGTAACGAGGGGGTATAATGAGAGGGGTGTAATGAAGGGGGTATAATGAGAGGGTGTAATGAGGGGGGAGTAATGAGAGGGGTGCCGCAGCCGGACCCCCGCCAGGACTTACCGCCTGACTACACGCGCCGAATCCCGCCGCTGCCTGCCCGCCCACCTCCATGCAGTCACAGCTGGCAGGAAAGACCGCGGCTTGAGGCCTGTGCTGGAGATTGGGTGCGGCCACCCTCTGGTGGCGCCGCACACCAACTCCGGAACAGGCCGCAAAACACCGTCTTTCCTGCCGGATGTGACTGCACAGGAGTGGGTGGGCCGCCACCCCCAGTGCCACAAAGCTGCCCCCATCGTGATGTTACTGCCCTCCCGATGCGATAGCATCGGGCACACATCTAGTAAGAATATAAATACTATAATACTGCTCCTATGTGCAAAAATATAACTACTATAATACTGTCCCAATGTGCAAGAACATAACTACTATAATACTGCCGTCAATGTACAAGAATATAACTACTATAACACTGCCGTCAATGTACAAGAATATAACTACTATAACACTGCCCTCTATGTACAAGAATATAACTACTATAATACTGCTCCTATGTACATGAATATACCTACTATAATACTTCCTACTATGTACAAGAATATAACTACTATAATACTGCTCTCTATGTACAATAATATAGCTGCTATAATACTGCTTCTATGTACTAAAATATAACTAATATTTTATTGCCCCAATGTACAAGAATATACTATAATACTGCTCCTATGTACAAGAATATACTATAATACTGCTCCCTATGTACAAGAAAAAACTACTATAATACTACCTCTATGTACAAGAATATAACTACTATAATACTGCAACTTTGCACAAGAATATAACTACTATAATACTGCCCCTATACACATAAATATAACCACAATAATGCTGCTTCTATGTGCAAGAATATAACTGATATAATACTCCCTTTGTGCAAAAATATAACTACTATAATACTGCTACTATGTACAAGAATATAACTACTATACCACTGCCCATATGCACAAGAATATACCTACTATAATACTGCCCATATGTACAAGAATATAACTTGAATGATATTGCTGCCTATGCACAGAGAATATGACTATTATAATACTGACCCTATGTGCTAAAATATAACTTCTTTAATAGTGTCCCCATGAACAAGAATATAACTGCTTTAATCCTGCCTCTATGAACATGAATATAACTACTCTAATAATGCCACTGTGTACAAATATGTAACTACTATAATACTTCCCCATTTACTGGAATATAACTATTATTATACTGCTCATATGTACAAGTATATAACTAGTATAATACAGTCCCTATGTACAAGAATATAAATACTATAATACTGCATCTATGTACAAGAATATAGCTACTATAATACTGCCCCCTATGTACAAGAATATAACTACTATAATACTGTCCCTATGTACATGAATATAACTACTATAATCAGGCCCGGATTGGCAATATAACCAACCGGGCATTTTCCCGCTGGGCCGCTGTCACGTGGGCCGCGGGCGGCAGCGCCCGAACATCTGGCCGCTTGCCAGCTGCTGCGGCCACTGTGGCTCCTGCCGCCGGCCCTCTGCGGGCACGGCGGTGATAGATTCAAGTTCCTCCCGCACTGCAGGGAGATAAGCCGCCACGCCCCCCCACGCACCCCATCCTCGCCCTAGCATGAGACCCCCTCCCCCCCGCAGCCACTCACAGTGTCGCACTCGCTTGCCTGCTCGCTCTGTTCGCAGGACCTGTGATGAGATCACAGGAGGGGAGGAGTCAGGGGGTCACATGATCAGGAGCCTTTGTCCAGACCCCCGATCATATCACCCCTGACTCTGCCCCTCCTGTGACCTCATCACAGGTCCTGTGCGCTCAGCCGTGCCTCTACCGTCTGCAAGACTCTGCTTTGCTGTTGTCATGGTGCTGGTTGAGGTATGTGTGGGGTCAAGATTTACAGTGTGGATGTACCAGAGCTGTGTGTGTACGAGGTGTACGGAGCGGAGCCGTGTGTGTACGAGGTGTACGGAGCGGAGCCGTGTGTGTACGAGGTGTACGGAGCGGAGCCGTGTGTGTACGAGGTGTACGGAGCGGAGCCGTGTGTGTACGAGGTGTACGGAGCGGAGCCGTGTGTGTACGAGGTGTACGGAGCGGAGCCGTGTGTGTACGAGGTGTACGGAGCGGAGCCGTGTGTGTACGAGGTGTACGGAGCGGAGCCGCGCGTGTACGAGGTATACGGAGAGGAGCCGCGTGTGTACGAGGTGTACGGAGAGGAGCCGCGCGTGTACGAGGTGTACGGAGAGGAGCCGCGTGTGTACGAGGTGTACGGAGAGGAGCCGCGCGTGTACGAGGTGTACGGAGAGGAGCCGCGCGTGTACGAGGTGTACGGAGAGGAGCCGCGCGTGTACGAGGTGTACGGAGAGGAGCCGCGCGTGTACGAGGTGTACGGAGAGGAGCCGCGCGTGTACGAGGTGTACGGAGAGGAGCTGCGCGTGTACGAGGTGTACGGAGAGGAGCCGCGCGTGTACGAGGTGTACGGAGAGGAGCCGCGCGTGTACGAGATGTACGGAGAGGAGCCGCGCGTGTACGAGGTGTACGGAGAGGAGCCGTGTGTATGAGGTGTACGGAGCGGAGCCGTGTGTGTACGAGGAGGAGCCGTGTGTGTATGAGGTGTACGGAGAGGAGCCGTGTGTGTACGAGGTGGAGCCGCGCGTGTATGAGGTGTACGGAGAGGAGCCTCGCGTGTACGAGGTGTACGGAGAGGAGCCTCGCGTGTACGAGGTGTACGGAGAGGAGCCGCGCGTGTACGAGGTGTACGGAGAGGAGCCGCGCGTGTACGAGGTGTACGGAGAGGAGCCGCGCGTGTACGAGGTGTACGGAGAGGAGTCACGCGTGTACAAGGTGGACGGAGTGGAACCGTGTATGTATGGAGTGGAGCCATATGTGTACGGGATGTACGGAGCGGAGCCAAGTGTTTACAAAGCATACAAAGCGGGCTTTTCCCACGGACACAGGAGTACACGGCGGAGCCCCGAGGAGCATTTTAAAACACACACATGACGTTCCACCTGAAGTGATGTGCTGGAAGCTGACCGGAAATGAGATAATTTCTTGAGGAGATTGTGACGGAACCAGGAATGCTTCAGATCCATCACCGTGTCCTCCTCCGACAGCGCAGACAGCAGGATCGCCTTGGAATCGGGGATGTCGGCCATGTGAGCTGATCATGATAGGTCCTGCATCGGGAGGCTCAGGTGGGCACTACAATGGGAGCCGGGCTGCTATAGTATCTTTGTAGAATCTTTCTTTGTTTCTTTCTCTCTTTTTCTTTCTTTCTCTGTTCTTTCATTCTCTCTCTAATCTTTCTTTTTTCTCTCTCTGTTCTTTCTTCCCCTCTTTCTTTCTTTTTCTTTCCTCTCTTTCTCTCTGTTCTTTCTTTCTTTTCTTTACTTCTTTCTTTCTTTCTCTCTCTGTTCTTTCTCTGTCTCTCTCTGTTCTTTCTCTGTCTCTCTCTGTTCATTCTTTCTTTCCCCTCTTTCTTTCTCTCTCTGTTCTTTCTCTGTCTCTCACTGTTCTTTCTTTTTCTCTCACTGTTCTTTCTTTCTTTCCCCTTTCTTTCTCGCTCTCTCTGTTTTCTTTTTTCTCTCTCTCTCTGTTTTCTCTCTTCCTTAGTGCCAGTCAGTGTGCCCATAATGCCAGCCACTGTGCCCTCAGTACCAGTCAGTGTGATCAGCAGTGCTAAATGGGTGCGATTAGGTGTGGACATGGGTGTGACTAGTTGTGAAATGGGTGTGGTTGGGCGTGGCCAAAATTTACAGTCTTTGTCCGTCTTTCCCTTCTTCAAAAGTTGGGAGGTATGATAGGGGCAGCTATGACCAGGGGGTCTGGTTGCCCAATAGAGAGCAGTTCTGCCAGGAATTCTGTCATCATGCATACAAAAGGGGACAGCGCTTTGGGAGGAGTACTGTACCTAAAAGCAATAAATAGGACTGAGCTGAAATACTGGGCACAGCTGTGACTACATGTTATATAGTCGTGTTAATCTCCTCTCACTTCTTGTAAACTACAACTGTACAAAGATATTATATAGTCACCATGTGACTAGTGGGCCTGTGTAACTTCAAATGCCAGGGCTGAATTTTAGTCCCAGTCCGGCCCTGACTATAATACTGCTCATATGTACAAGTTTATTACTATAATACAGTCCCTATGTACAAGAATATAGCTAGTATAATACTGCCCCCTATGTACAAGAATATACTACTATAATACTGCTCCTATGTACAAGAATATAACTGCTATAAAACTGCGCCTATATATAAGAATATAACTACTATAATAGTGCTCCTATGTACAAGAACATAACTACTATAATACTGCCCTATGTACAAGAATATAACTACTATAATACTGCCTCATATGTACAAGAATATAACCACTATAATACTGCCCCCTATGTGCAAGAATACAACTACTATAATACTACCCCCTATGTACAAGGATATAACTACTATAGTACTGCTCCAATATACAAAAATATAACTACTATAATACTACTCCTAAGTACAAGAATATCACTACTATTAAAATCCCCTGAAAAAGACCAGCGTTGAAACGCGTGTAGAGGCGGCAGGCAGGGGTCCACATCTCTGATATTATGTAAGTTATAGCCTTCAGATTTTTGCACTCTGACTTTGAAATGCTCTAATGAATAGTGCACACTACTGCACTTTATGTTACCGGTCTGTTACATACTATAACCTCAATTCCTACACATGTTCCCTGATGGGACAGATTTTCATAGGCAAAATAATCAGGATGTATTCTAATTCTTTTTGCACATGTATTTAGATATCCATTGTCTATTTACACAAAATATATAGATCTTTATTGCTTATTTGCACAAAGTGCGCACTACTGCACTTTATACCGCATCCTAGTTATATTCCCCTGTCTAAGTTTGACTCCTTATGGGACATTTTGATATACCGTAATATAATTGGGGGATATCCAGATGTAATATGAGGTGTAGTCCTGCACTGCACATGTCACTTTATTTGAATATAATTCATAGTATTGCTATACTTATATATATCTACTACCCCTAAAAATCCTGCTTTTTTTTCTTTTGTGATTTGATATTGTTTTAAAAATCTATTTTTTTGATTAAATAAACTACAATTTATTCTTATATTCTCAGACCTTTTCTTGTGACTCACACAACTGGAAGGATTTTTTTTTTGGTGTTCATTGAATTGTTGAGAGCTCTTTTCATTAATTTGGGAAACCTTTTTTTGGGAATTCATACCTATTACTACTCCCCCTATGTACAAAAATATAAAAATATAACTACTATGACAATGCTTCTATGTGCAAGAATATAGCTGCTATAATACTTCCCCATGTACAAAACTATAACTACTATAATACTGCTACTATGTACAAGAATATAACTACTATAATACTGCTACTATGTACAAGAATATAACTACTATAATACTGTCCCCTATGTGCATGAATATAACTACTATGATGCTGCTTCTATGTGCAAGAATATAACAGCTATAATACTCCCCCATGTACAAAACTATAACTACTATAATACTGTCCCCTATGTACAAGAATATAACTACTATAATACTGTCCCCTATGTACAAGAATATAACTACTATAATACTGCTACTATGTACAAGAATATAACTACTATAATACTGCTCCTATGTACATGAATAAAACTACTATGATACTGCTTCTATGTGCAAGAATATAACTGCTATAATACTCCCCCATGTACAAAACTATAACTACTATAATACTGCTACTATGTACAAGAATATAACTGCTATACCACTACCCATATGCACAAGAATATGCCTACTATAATACTGCCCCATGTACAATAATATAACTCGAATAATACTGCTCCCCATGCACAGAGAATATGACTATTATAATAATGACCATATGTACAAAAATATAACTTCTATAATGCAGCCCCTGTGAACAAGAATATAACTACTATAATACTGCCTCTATGTACAAGAATAAAACTACGGTAATACTGCCCTCTATGAACATGAATATAGCTACTCTAATAATGCCACTGTGTGCAAATATATAACTACTATAATACTTCCCCATGTACAGGAATATAACTATTATTATACTGCTGTAGTGTACAAAAATATAACTACTATAATACTGCCCCCTATGTACAAGAATATAACTACTATAATACTGCTCCTATGTACAAGAATATAACTACTATAATACTGCTGTCTGTGCAAGAATATAACTACTATAATACTGCCCCTTATGTTCAAGAATATAACTAATATAATACTGCTCCTATGTACAAGAATATAACTACTATAATACTGCTGTCTGTGCAAGAATATAACTACTATAATACTGCCCCTTATGTTCAAGAATATAACTAAAATACTGCCCCCATGTACAAGAATATAACTACAATACCACTGCCTCTATGTCTATGACAGCACAGTACAGTCCATGTATGTCTCAGGTATTTGAGTGTCATCAGGATCACCCCTCTCTGAGGGCTAAATTCTGGTGATGAGGGTTTGTATTTTGTCCAGACACCACTTCTTCTGGCCCTGGAAGCAGCTGTAAAACATTTTGGGCATCGGTGCAGATTTCTTCTTGAGTCTGTGAATCTCTGGAACATACTTCTAATGCCAATGGCATAGAATGTGTGAAGATCTCTTCAGACTCACCTACCATTGGTTCCCCACAGTCACTTGGGCATTGGAGAGTTATGACACGGGGGAAAGCAAGGGTGACTTGGGTGCCTCCTCTGTGGACTGTACTGGGTGTGATGTTGAGGTGGAGGAAGAGGAGGAGAGGCCACTTGAAGCTGAACTTGCCATCCATTTGAGCACATGCCCTTTCTGGGCCTCATCAAAAAGGTGTATGGCTGTGCATCTGCCAAAGAAAGGTAGTGGAGTAGCCCTTCCAGTAACAGAAGTTGTCAGTTTTCTTTGTATAGAATGTGATGTTGTTGGTTCACTAGTGACTAGTGCTTTCACAAACACTACCACCTACCCCACGAACACCAAACCTATTCCCCCTTCCATCATAACCTCACTTTTTCCCAGTCATATTGCTCAGATAGTGTGGCAGGAGCACAGTGTTAGCAACAAAAAGTTAGACTTCTCACTTTGCACCAGCTCTGCATACAACTGAAATTCTGAGGTACTAAATGACAAGGTGAAATATGGTGTGCTGAATCATGTTAGTCGCAGAACAAAGAATTGTTTAGTGTGGATGAAGCCTGTATGACAAAGACAAAATTCAAACTGAGATTTCCCCTACTGTATCACATTAATAACAGTAGAATTTTGTTTTGTTTTCTGTGGATGAGGCCTGTATAAAATAGACTATAAGCTCCGAACAATTTCCAACTGAGATATCCTCTACTGTGGAATGTTAGTAACAGAAAAAATTAGTTTTTTTGTGTGGATTTATGACATTAGTAACAGAAGAAAGAATTGTTTGAGTGTGGATGAGGCCTGTATAACATAGACTAGATGCTCCAAACAATTTCAAACTGATATCTCCCCTACTGTATGACATTAGTAACAAACAGGGCTGCCACTAGGAATTTCGGGGCCCCATACTGGCAAAATATATGGGGCCCCCCTTGAGACTCCGCCCAGGCTCCACCTCCAGTTCCGCCTCCACCCTAGCTCTTCCTCCATCACGCAAACCTTCCAAAATCCCTCCGACCTTTCACTTCTAAGCTACTGGATTATCCTGAGCACTGCTGCCTTATGTTATCATTGGGCATTTGGTTTTCCAGCAGGTCAGTATCATCCAGTAGCTTATATATACATTGCTACTGGGGAGTCGGCGGGGGAAGGAATCATTATACAATCATTATACAATCATTCCCCCCCTCCCCCTTCGACTCCTCAATAGCAATATATATATACGGTAAGTACAATCACATACTGAAATGGTGGAGAAACGAATACATGGACTTGTTACTTACTCACACAGCCGGTGTTGCCGCCGAGCCCACCACCCAGTCAAGAAGAATCTAATGGACGCCTCAGCCTGCCCACCAAATGAATGGAAAGTGTATATTATTGCATATATAATCACTGATTATACACTACAAAAAATATCTTTATTGGTAATTATTAAAAAACGATAAATTATAGAACGTAAATACACCTCAAAACGTAACTGTAAATGATTATGTAAAAAAAAAAAAAATAAATAGGAGTCAAGAGTAAGGCTATGTGCACACACTGCGGATCGTTCTGTGGATTTTTATCTGCAAAACCGCAGCAGAACCGCAGCAAAAACTGCAGCGTGTGCACATAGCCTAAAGGGCTGATCACCCCATTTAGTTTGCTAACTTTTATACAGTCATAATTCAAAAACTCTTAAGGCTACGTGCACACGCTGTGGTTTTTGCTGCGGTTCCGCTGCAGTTTTGGCCCTGCGGAACCGCAGCAGTTCCGCAGACATGGTACAGTACCATGTAACCCTATGGGTTTTCAAAACCGCTGTGCTCACGCTGCGGTTTTTTCCGCACGGTTTTGCGTTTTTTTTTCCACAGCATGTCAATTGTTTCTGCAGATTCTGCTGCGGTTTCACACCTTTAACATAGTAGAGGTGTGAAACCGCAGGGCAAAACCGCAGGTCACTTTACCTGCGGTTCCGCAGGAAAAAACCTGCAGGTGAATCTGCAGCGTGTGCACATAGCCTTAGGGTATGTTCCCACGATCAGTAAATGCTATGGTAAAGTAGACCCCTTAAGGAACTTATCTAGATGTGTGGTGAGCACTTTGAACCCCCAAGTGCTTAACAGTTTATAATGTAGAGCCATAAAAATCAAAAATCTAATTTTATTTTCACAAAAATGATCTTTTCACACCCAAAGTTTGTTTTTCCCAAGTGTAACATGAGATATTGGACCCTAACAGTAGTTGTGCAATTTGTCCTGAGTAGGCTGATACCTCATATAGGACTACGGGCTGAGCTGTAGGTGGAGACAGTCAACATGCTGGTACTGGTCAGCACAGTCTGTGATAACTAAAAGGATAGGACTACGGGCTGAGCCGCAGGTGGAGACAGTCAACAAGCTGGTACTAGTCAGCACAGTCTATGCTGACTGAAAGGATAGGACTACAGGCTGAGCTGCAGGTGGAGACAGTCAACATGATGTTGGTACTGATCTCAGCACAGTGTGTGCTGACTAAAAGCATAGGACTACGGGCTGAGCTGCAGGTGGAGACAGTCAACATGCTGGTACTGTGCATGTGAAGCACAGTCTGTGCTGACGAAAAGGACCGGACTACGGGCTGAGCTGCAGGTGGAGACATTCAACAATGTGCCTACTAATCATGGACGCTGGAGATTTGTCCCCCTGGGCCCTGGCTCACCCCATCAGCCCCCTGGCTCACTCCATCATCAGCCGGGCCTCCTGGCTACCCCCCCATGAACAGCCTGGCCCCTGGGTCCCCACAGGACCCCCTGGCTCCCCAGGACCCCACAGGATCCCCTGGCTCCCCAGGACCCCACAGGATCCCCTGGCTCCCCAGGACCCCACAGGATCCCCACAGGACCCCCAGGCTCCCCAGGACCCCACAGGATCCCCACAGGACCCCCTGGCTCCCCCGGACCCCACAGGATCCCCATGAACAGCCGGGCAGGCCCCCGGGTCCCCCACGAACAGCCGGGCGGGCCCCGGGTCCCCCACGAACAGCCGGGCGGGCCCCCGGGTCCCCCACGAACAGCCGGGCGGGCCCCAGGGTCCCCCACGAACAGCCGGGCGGGCCTCCGGGTCCCCCACGAACAGCCGGGCGGGCCCCAGGGTCCCCCACGAACAGCCGGGCGGGCCCCCGGGTCCCCCACGAACAGCCGGGCGGGCCCCCGGGTCCCCCACCATCAGCCACCCGGGCCCCTGGGTCCCCCACCGTCAGCCACCCAGGCCCCTGGGTCCACCATGCCCCACCATCAGCTGCCCGTGCCCCTGAGTCCCCCACCATCAGTCACCCGGGCCCCTGGGTCCCTCACAGGACCCCAATGTCCCTCATGATCAGACAGCAACTGTCCGGCCTTGCCGGGGCCCCCAAACTCCCCCCCATGATCACAACAACCGGCCCCGAGCCCCCAGACTCCCCATGATCAGCACAGTCAGGGCCCCCGACACAGACAGACATAAAAAGAATATTCACTTACCTGCTCGCTCACCATCCACCGCACCATCAGACCGACGTCTTCTGCTCTGCTGCAGCCGCTTGCCTCCCAGTCCCATGCCGACGCCATGTGCACACTGCTCTACTGCTTGCTCAGGAATGAGGAAGTGAAGAGCAGCGTGTGACGTGAGCCAAGGGCGGTGCTGGAGTGGACCATAGTGCACTGGGGGTGGGGGAGAGAAGAGGAGGAGGAGGAGCCCAGCGCTGGCCGGACCTTCCCTGCTGTCTGTCACAGTGAGTGAATGTAACACCACAGGCAGAGCAGGCTGAGGGGGAGGATGGGGGGGGCCCGAACCGCTGAAAAAATTGTAGGGGGGGCCCGGCCGGGACCCGTGCGGCGAGTGCGGACCAGACTGCAGCGTCCAGCTTGCTCAGGCGCCACCGCGGCCGCTGGGCCTGGGCGGGCCCCTCTAATCACCGGGCCCCATACATGTGTAATGCCTGTCATGCCCTGATGGCGGCCCTGGTAACAGAAGAAAGAATTTTTGAGTGTGGATGAAGCCTGTATGACAAAGAAGATATACTCCAAAAAATTTCAAAATGATATTTCCCCTATTGTAGAACGTTAGTAATAGAGTATTTTTTTTTCTGCGGATCAGGCCTATATAGCCTAGACTAGATGTTCCAATCTCAAACCAAGATCTCCCCTACTATATTACATTAGTAACAGAAGAAATTTGTTTTTCTGTGGATGAGGCCTGTATAACACAGACTATATGCTCCAAACAATTTCCAACTGAGATCTCCCCTACTGTATTACATTAGTAACAGAATATTTTTTTTTCTGTGGATGAGGCCTGTATAACATAGACTATATGCGCCACAGAGATCTCCCCTACTGTATTACATTAGTAACAGAAGAATTTTTTTTTTCTGTGGATGAGGCCTGTATAAAATAAACTATAGGCTCCAAACAATTTCCAACTGAGATCTCTCCTACTGTAGAATGTTAGTAACAGAAGAAATGTGTCATTTTGTGTGGGGATGAGGCCTGTATAACATAAACTAGATGCTCCAAACTGAGATCTCCTCCACTGTATCACATTAGTAACAGAAGCAGGCCTGGATTAATGTGCCCAACCGGGCATTTTCCAGCTGGGCCGCTGTCATGTGGGCCGCGGGCTGGCAGCGCCCGCTCATCTGGCCTCTTGCCAGCTGATGCAGCCACTGGTCTGGCTGTTCTTCATGCCGCCGGCCCTCTGCGGGCACGA
The DNA here is from genome assembly GCF_039654945.1 of Dendrobates tinctorius. Classification (NCBI taxonomy): domain Eukaryota; kingdom Metazoa; phylum Chordata; class Amphibia; order Anura; family Dendrobatidae; genus Dendrobates; species Dendrobates tinctorius. Next base: position 14,540,848 of record NW_027361726.1, read on the forward strand.
TGGTTATAGCAGGGAGATAAGCCACCATGCCCCCCCACGCACCCCATCCTCGCTCTCCAGAGAGAACCCCGCTCCCTCCGCAGCCACTCACAATGTCGCTTGGCTGCTCTCTTCTCTGCGAACAGGACCTGTGATGAAGTCACTGGAGGGGAGGAGTCAGGGGGTCCCATGATCAGGATCCTCTGTCCAGACCCCTGATCATGTGACCCCTGACTCCTACCCTCATATGACCTCATCACAGGTCCTGCGCGCACATCCCTTCCTCTTGGTGTCTGCAGGACTCTGCTGTGCTGGTTGTCATGGTGCTGGATGAGGGAAGTTTGTGTGGGGTCAGGAGGGGTTTACAGGATGGATGTAGTAGGGCTGTGTGTGTGTACAAGGTGTACGGAGCAGAGCCATGTGTGTACGAGGTGTACGGAGCGGAGCCTCGTGTGTGCGAGGTGCACGGAGCCGCGTGTGTACAAGGTGTAAGGAGCAGAGTCGCATGTGTACAAGGTTTGCGGAGTGGAGCCATGTGTGTACAAGGTGTACAGAGCGTGCCACGTGTGTACAAGGCATACGGAGCATAGTCGCATTTGTACGAGTTTTACGGAGTGGAGCCATGTGTGTACTGAGTGGAGGCATGTGTACGCGAGGTGTACGGAGCGGAGCCATGTGTGTACAAGGCATACAAAGCTGAACCGTGTGTGTATGAGGCGTGCAGAGCCATGCGTGTACGAGGTGTATGGTGGGGAGCATTCATACCTCCCAACCGTCCCGTATCCAATGGGACAGTCCCGATTTTGAGAGAGAGAATGCCCCAGCTTACTTTTCCCACAAACACAGGAGTACACGGCGGAGCCCCGAGGAGCACTTTAAAACTCGCACATGACGTTCTACCGGAAGTGACGTGCTAGAAGCTGACCGGAAATGAGGTAATTTTGGGAGGAAATTGTGACGGAACAATGGAGGCACTTCAGGGAATGCTTCAGATCACCGTGTTCTCCTCCGACAGCACGGACAGCGGGATTGCCTTAGAATCAGGGATGCCGGCCATGTGAGCGGATTATTATTATTATTATCATCATTAATTATTATTATAGCGCAATTTATTCCATGGCGCTTCACATGTGAGGAGGGGTATACATAATACATACAAGTACAGTAATCTTAAGCAATACAAGTCACGACTGGTACAGGATGAGAGAGGACCCTGCTCGCGAGGGCTCACAATCTACAACGGGATGGGTGAGGATACAGTAGGCGAGGGTAGAGCTTGTCGTGCAGCGGTTTAGTGGATCGGTGGTTACTGCAAGTTGTAGGCTTGTCGGAAGAGGAAGGTCTTCAAGTTCTTTTTGAAGGTTTCCATGGTAGGCGAGAGTCTGATATGTTGTGGTAGAGAGTTCCAGAGTAGAGGGGATGCGCGGGAGAAATCTTGTATGCGATTGTGGGAAGAGGAAATAAGAGGGGAGTACAGAAGGAGATCTTGTGAGGATCGGAGTTTTCGAGCAGGTAAGTATCGGGAGACTAGGTGTCATGTCGGACGCTGTTCACACCACAGCGTCCGGCAGGCAGAGGTAGTTCCACCTCCAGCCACTATAGCCTCAGTGGCGCCGGCTTGATCTTCTGGCTCTCGGGGGTTAATCCTGCTGGAGACCAGGTTGGATGGTTAGTCACGCCCTCGGTCTTTAAATAGTCATGCTGGCCTATGGGCGTCGCCGATTATAGCTTGTGTTTCATACCAAGTGGTTCCTGTCTGGAGTGGAGGTGTTGCAGAGAGAGAGATTCGTATCTGGTGGCGTATGATCCGTTGTTATCCTTTCTCCTTCCCATATTTGTGTTTAGTTGTGCCCTGCTCACATTACTGTATATTCCTCTGTGTGTGCGGCGCAGTGCAGTTTAAGTTCTCCCTGTCTGTCATAATTTGTGTGGGGGCTTTGGTGGTGTGACTCCTCACTGGGTGGAGGGTGGAGGGTTAAGTGCAGGGCTAAGCAGGAGACAAGGAGAGGTTGGAGGCTCAGGCATTTGCACCATCAGCAAAAACCCTGGGTTGAGGGACATCACAGGGGCCCCGGGTATTACAGCCTTAGTGGAACTAAGCCCCCGTGACACTAGGTCACAGATGTATGGAGGACTCAGGTTGTGGATGGCTTTGTATGTCATGGTTAGGGTTTTGAAATGGAGTCTTTGGGTAATGGGGAGCCAGTGCAGGGATTGACAGAGGGGAGAGGCCGGGGAATAGCGAGGGGACAGGTGGATTAGTCGGGCAGCAGCGTTAAGAATAGATTGGAGGGGTGCGAGAGTGTTAGAGGGGAGGCCACAGAGCAGGAGGTTGCAGTAGTCAAGGCAGGAGATGATGAGGGCATGGACTAGGGTTTTTGCAGATTCTGGGTTGAGGAATGTACGGTTCTGTGAAATATTTTTGAGTTGAAGTCGGCAGGAAGCGGAAAGGGCTTGGATATGTGGTTTGAAGGAGAGATCAGTGTCAAGGATAACCCCGAGGCAGCGAGCTTGTGGGACTGGAGAGAGTGAGCAGCCGTTTAATGGATAGGTCAGTTGGGGGGGTCACATGAGATGGGCGAAAGATGATTAATTCTGTTTTATCCATATTAAGTTTTAGAAATCTAGCAGAGAAGAAGGATGAAATAGCAGACAGACATTGAGGGATTCTGTTTAGTAGGGAGGTGATATCTGGTCCAGGGATGTAGATCTGTGTGTCATCAGCATAGAGATGATACTGAAAGCCATGAGATTCTATGAGCTGTCCGACGCCGAAGGTGCAAACGGAGAAGAGCAGGGGCCCTAGGACTGAACCTTGCAGGACTCCAACGGATAGGGGGCGCGGTGAGGAGGTGGTGTGCAAATTGGAGAAGCTGAATGTCCGGTCTGCTAGGTATGACGCAATCCAAGTCTGTGATACCAAGAGATGAGTGGGTCTATAGTAATAGGGAATGGTCCACTGTGTCAAAGGCAGAGGACAGGTCCAGGAGGAGGAGGACAGAGTAGTGTCGCTTGGCCTTGGCGGCTAGTAGGTCATTGGTGACCTTAGTTAGGGCAGTTTCAGTGGAGTGGTGTGGCCGGAAGCCGGATTGCAAGTGGTCAAGGAGGGAGCAAGAAGAGAGGTGGGAGGATAGTTCAAGATGGACTTGTTGTTCCAGCAGTTTTGAGGCATAGGGGAGAAGTGATATAGGGCGATAGCTAGATACAGAGGATGGGTCAAGAGAGGGCTTTTTGAGGATAGTGTGATTGAGGCATGCTTAAAGCTTGAGGGGAAAACACCAGTTGTTAGTGATAGGTTGAAGAGATGGGTTAGGGTTGGGATGAAGACTGTTGTGAGGTTTGGGATGAAGTGGGATGGGATCGGGTCAAGTGCACAGGTGGTGAGATGTGATCTTGAGAGCAGAGTGGAAAGTCGATCTTCTGTAATGTTGGAGAAGTTGGTTTTGGGGGAGGAGGGCAGGGCAGGTAGGAGGAAGGGCACTGGGGGTTGTTGACCAAAACTGTCTCTGATGTTATCAATCTTCTCCTTGAAAAATGAGGCAAAGTCTTCAGCTGAGATGAGTGGAGAGGGAGGACGTGCTGGGGGGCGGAGGAGAGAATTGAAGGTGTTGAATAACTGTTTAGGGTTGTGAGACAGGGAGGATATGAGAGATGAGAAGTAGGTTTGTTTTGCTGCAGCGAGTGTGGCCTTGAAAGTAGTGAGGGACTGTTTGAATGTGATGAAGTCCTCATTGGAGTGGGATTTTTTCCATCTCCGCTCAGCAGCCCTGGAAGCCCGCCTCAGTTCTTTGGTCAGACTCGTGTGCCAGGGCTGTCTGTTGATTTTGCGAGTTTTGGTATGTTTGAGAGGGGCAACTGATTGCAAAGCTACAGCTATTGTGGTGTTATATAGAGCGGCAGCGGCATTCGCATTGTGTAGGGAACTTATGTAGCGGATCATATGTCCTGCATCGGGAGGCTCAGGTGGGCACTACAATGGGAGCCGGACTGCTATAGTATCTTTATAGAATATTTCTTTATCTCTCTGTTTCTTTCTCTCTCTGTTCTTTCCTTCTTTCTCTCTCTAATCTTTCTTTTTTTTCTTTCTCTCTCTCTGTTCTTTCTTTCTTTTCCTCAGTATCAGCCACTGTGCCCAAAATCGCTGATGTACATACACTGTATATACATCAGCCTCGAGTCAGCACCTATCTATACATAAACCTCAGCAACAGTACATACATAATCCTCATCACTAGAGTTGAGCGAAACGGGTCGAAAAATTTCAAAAGTCGCCGACTTTTGGCAAAGTCGGGTTTCATGAAACGAAACCCGACCCTAGGATGAGGTCGGCCACGAGTTCGGCAACTTACGTGCCAAAGTCGCGTTTCAAAAGTTTGTTTTGCGCTCTTTTTCAGCCAATCAGGATCCACGGACACTGTGGGCAACGTGATGACATAGGCAGGGGTCACCACCATCTTTCAGAAGGGCATGCAAGTGATTGGCTTGCTTTGGTGGGCGTCACAGCAGCAGTTTTATACCCCATAAAAGGGCGTGCACGCCGACCGCCATGTTACTCATGCTGATCTCAGAATAGGGAGAGCGTTAGGCAGGTAAGAAGACACCAAAAACTGCTTCTGCTGCTAGCGATTTTGCCTGTATAACACACCAGTCACTGTGTGTGCAGTGCAAGGGGAGGCTATATTTTGCTGGATCAGCGGTGTTGGTTGTTAGGCTGCCTTCTAAGGCTTCCTGACGGCTGCATTGCTGTTTACCCACTGCTCTGCAAACTGCTTTTTTAAAAGCATTCCCAATTTTTTTTTTGTCCTGCTGAGGTACTGAGCGTGCGTTTTTCAGTGCGTAACTAGTATTATGAAGTTAATTAAGGTTGACAAGCTTAAGTAAGAAGAATTGATGCTTTTGGCATTCAAATGGGCACTGTTGGTGTGTTTCCTGTCCTCTCACTGCCGACTTTTATTCCCCATTGACTTACATTGGGTTTCGTGTTTCGGGACGACCCCGACTTTTCCCTATAGTCGGCCGATCTTGCTCGACCCGACTTTTGGAAAAGTCGGGTTTCACGAAACGAAACTCGACCCTAAAAAAACAAAAGTCGCTCAACTCTACTCAGCACCAGTATATACATCAGCACGTGTATAATACACAGGTGCTTGGGCTGATGTATATACAGGTGCTGGCGGGGGTGATGCATATACTGGTGCTGACTTGAGGCTGATGTATATATGGGCTGTATGTATATACTGTACATCACTGATCAGCCACTAGGCAGCATCTATATATATATATCAGCCCTAGCACCCGTATATACATCAGCCCCCCGCACCTCTATATACATCAGCCTCAGAACCTGTACATACATCAGCCCCAGCACCCGTATATACATCTGCCCCAGCACCCGTATATACATCAGCCCCAGCACCCGTATATACATCAGCCCCAGTACCGTATATACATCAGCCCCAGCACCCATATATACATCAGCCCCAGCACCCGTATATACATCAGCCCCAGTATCCGTATATACATCAGCCCCAGCACCCGTATATACATCAGTCTCAGCACCCGTATATACATCAGCCCCAGCACCCATATATACATCAGCCCCAGCACCCGTATATACATCAGCCCCAGCACCTGTATATACATCAGCCCCAGCACCCGTGTATACATCAGCCCCAGCACCCGTATATACATCAGCCCCAGCACCCGTATATACATCAGCCCCAGCACCCATATATACATCAGCCCCAGCACCCGTATATACATCAGCCCCAGCACCCGTATATACATCAGCCCCAGCACCCGTATATACATCAGCCCCAGCACCCGTATAATCATCAGCCCCAGCAACCGTATATACATCAGCCCCAGCATCTGTATATACATCAGCCCCAGCATCCGTATATACATCAACCCTAGCACCCGTGTATACATCAGCCCTAGCACCCGTATATACATCAGCCCCAGCACCCGTGTATACATCAGCCCCAGCACCCGTGTATACATCAGCCCCAGCACCCGTATATACATCAGCCCCAGCACCCGTATATACATCAGCCCCAGCACCCGTATATACATCAGCCCCAGCACCCGTATATACATATGCATATACAGTAGTCTCAATGTGATATATATTCAGCTGTATGTAACATAATATAATACTGTCAATTATAATGTAGAGTTCTGTGTTTATAGTGTAGAGCTGTTCATATAGTATGTTGCTGTGTATATAGTGTGGAATCCACACTATATACACTGACCCATCTCTACACTATATAATATATAGAATCATAGAATCATAGAATCGTAGCGTTGGAAGGGACCTCCTGGGCCATCTGGTCCAACCCCCTGCTCAAAGCAGGATTCGCTAAATCATCCCAGTCAGATGTCTGTCCAGCCTCTGTTTGAAGACTTCCATTGAGGGAGAACTTATCACATCTCGTGGCAGCCTGTTCCACTCATTGATCACTCTAACTGTCAAAAAGTTTTTTCTAATATCTAATCTGTGTCTCCTCCCATTCAGTTTCATCCCATTGCTTCTAGTCTTTCCTTGTGCAAATGAGAATAAAGTTGATCCTTCTATAATGTGACAGCCCTTTAGATATTTGTAGACAGCTATTAAGTCTCCTCTCAGTCTTCTCTTTTGCAAACTAAACATTCCCAAATCCTGCAACTTTTCCTCATAAGACAGGGTTTGCAGACCGGTCACCATTCTGGTCGCTCTTTTCTGAACTTGCTCCAGTTTGTTGATGTCTTTTTTAAAATGTGGTGCCCAAAACTGGACACAATATTCCAGATGAGGTCTGACCAAAGAGGAGTAGAGGGAAATAATGACTTCACGTGATCGAGACTGTATGCTTCTGCTAATACATCCTAGAATTGCATTTGCCTTTTTTGCTGCTGCATCACACTGTTGACTCATATTCAGTCTGTGATCTATTAGTATACCCAAGTCTTTTTCACATGTGCTGTCACTTAGCCCTATTCCTCCCTTTCTGTATATGCTTTTTTCATTTTTATTGCCCAGATGTAGTACTTTGCATTTCTCCCTGTTAGAAACCATTCTGTTAGTTGCTGCCCACTTCTCCAGTTTATTTATATCTTTTTGAATCCTCTCTCTCTTCTCTATTATTAGCTATCCCTCCTAGCTTTGTGTCATCAGCAAATTTAATCAGTTTACCCTTAATTCCTTCATCTAAATCGTTGATAAAGATGTTGAACAATACAGGGCCCAGGACAGAGCCCTGTGGTACCCCAGTTGAGACATTCTTCCAACTGGATGTGCAGCCATTTACGACCACTCTTTGGGTCCGATCACTAAGCCAGTTATGAATCCACCTAACAGTTGCCTTGTCCATTCCATACTTAGTCATTTTTTCAATAAGGATTGTATGAAAGACTTTGTCAAATGCTTTGCTGAAGTCAAGATGTACTATATCTACAGCATTTCCTTGATCCACCCAATCAGTGATTCCATCATAGAAGGAAATTAAGTTAGTCTGACATGACTTATTAGTTACAAACCCATGCTGACTCTGTTTAATCACTTCATTCTTATCCAGGTACTGACATACATGTTGTTTAATAATTTGTTCAAAGATCTTTCCTGGTATAGAAGTCAGACTCACCGGCCTATAGTTGCCTGGGTCCACCTTCTTCCCCTTTTTGAAGATAGGAGCAACATTTGCTCTTCTCCAGTCTTCTGGCACTTCTCCTGTTCTCCAAGAATTTTCAAAGATTATGGAGAGGGGTTCAAAAATTTCTTCTGCTATCTCCTTCAGTACTCTGGGGTGTAATTCATCTGGACCTGGAGACTTGAATTCATTTAGGTTAGTTAAGTGTTTCCTCACTATCTTTCTGTTTATAGATATCCTGGATTCTCCTATTCCCTTAATAGGATAGTGAAGAACAGTTGATGTTACATTTCCTTTCTGAGAGAAAACAGATGCAAAATAGGAATTTAAAAGTTCAGCCTTCTCAACATCCTGTCTTACCATTTCATCATTTTCATCCTGTAAAAATCCTATAGCATCTTTGACTTTTCTTTTACTTTTGACATATCCCCAAAATCCTTTATTATTGCTTTTGACATCTCTTGCAAGCCTCAGTTCATTTTCAGCTTTAGCTAATCTGATTTGTGCCCTGCAGGTTCTGCAGACAGCATTATATTCTTCTTTAGATATGCCTCCCTCTTTCCATTTTATATACATTTTTTTCTTCCTTTTTAGCATGTGCTTAAGTTCTGTGTTCATCCATCCTGGTTTCCTTAAATGCTTCCTATTCTTCCCTCTTTTCGGAATTGTTAACAACTGTGCTTTGAGAATTTCATTTTTCAAGATTTCCCATCCTTCCTGGACATTTTTGTCTTTAAGGATATCCAGCCATTGGATCCCTCCAATTCTCTTTCTGAATCCCTTAAAATCTGCCTTTCTGAAATCTAACCTTGACGTCTGAGTCTTCACAGGTCTTCCGCCTCTAGTTATCCAAAATTCTAAAATAGCATGGTCGCTACCTCCCAGGGTCCCAGCCACTTTTACCTCCTCAACCATTTCCTCCCTGTTTATAAGGATTAGATTCAAGGTAGCAGATCCCCTTGTTTTCTCCCCTACCTTTTGGAAGATAAAGTTGTCAGCAAGAGAGGATAAGAATTTCCTTGACCTGTTAGGCCTCTTTCACACTTCCGTTTTTGACAATCAGTCAAGATCCGCCAATTTGGGAAAAAAACGGAACCGCCATTTTTCTTTGCGGATCCGTTTTTTTCCCCATTGACTTTCATTATTGGCGGATCTTGACGGATTGCCGTCCGTTGCATCCGTTTTTGTGAGGATCCGACAAAATGTTGCTGTCCGTCAACATCCTCAAAGATTTCCAAACGGAGCTTGCAACCTTTTTTTGGGAGGCGGATCCTCCAGACACAGATTTAACCCGAAATTCTGTCTGGGTGCCGGACAAAAAAAAAAATTCTCTCTCTCTCTCTCTCCCCTTCCCGGCCAGCGGTTCCTTTAAATTTCCTTATTTTGCGGATCCGTCAAAAAACGGATCCTGTGGCATCCGTTCACATCAGTTAAGAGCGGATCCGCTTGTCCGCCTTTTTGGCGGATTTTCACTGACACAAAAAACTGAAGTGTGAAAGAGGCCTTAGTTTTGCCTGAGAGAGATTCCCAACAAATGTCTGGATAGTTGAAATCTCCCATGACAACTATGTCATATTTTTTGGAGAACTCGGCCATTTGATGCATAAAGAGTTCATGCATATCTTCAGCTTGCACAGGCGGCCTGTAGTAAATGCCTACAATGGTGCCCTTTCCATTGTTCTGTCCTTGTATTCAGATATACGCGTTTCTAACGTACAATGCGACACCTCCTCCTCGTTTATCAAGTCTGTTTCTTGCAAATAAGTTGTATCCTTCTAGTCTTGTATTCCAATCATGTGTATTGTCCCACCAAGTTTCAGTGATTCCAATGACATCATATTTCTTTTCCTGTGTTAGTAGTTCCAATTCTCCTTGTTTGTTGCCCATGCTTTGTGCATTAGTAGAGAAACATATTAGTTTGTGATAGGTTTCTCTTTCTCCAATATTTTTATTATTTTGATTCTTTTGTCTTTGTTCTTCCTTTCCACTTCTAATAGCAGAGTTCTCAATAGCATTTTTCAGGTGTATGGCTTTTTCTGGTCTTTTGCTTCCCTTCCCATGTTGTTCTAGTTTAAAGCTCTCCTTACAACTGTAGCAAGGCGACTTCCAAATACATGCTTTCCAGTCTTCGTAAGGTGCACCCCATCTCTAGCAAGTAGTCCATCGTATAAGTAATTCTCTCCGTGATCCAGAAATCCAAATCTTTGCTGACGGCACCATCGACGTAGCCAGTTGTTCACCTGCAGAATCTTATTCCACACACACAGCTCCACTCTATATTCCTTACCACAGTATATATTGTGGAGTTGTGTACATTGTGTATACTCCTCCTGTCCTGTATACATGATGTAAATATAAATATCTGCTGTAAGTGTGTGTATCTATGAAAATAAAAAGCGCTCCGATGAATTGTGCAAAGTGGCGGACTCTTTATTAGCCCATGTGACAAAGTTTTGGATCTATGACAGATCATTTCTCTGCTATGGAATTGAAATATTACCACATGGGCTAATAAAGAGTACTCCACTTTTCTCTTATTTAATCATTTAATCGGTGTCCTAAAAGCATTTCACCCACTGCTTAATATTTGGTGGTGCTCAATTATGACACATATCAAGGCTGACATCACCACCCGGCAAAAGCAGGCAAGTGCCTTCGGGGACTTGGCATGCTATGGGGCTTGTAAGTAGTGGGGCTCCGGTGCCAGCGCCGACACAGTTGAAAACAATGATAAGTGAGGGAGCCATCTGCAGATGCTCTCTCCTCATTCCCCTCTGTGACTGAGCTCTGTGACGTCTTAGTGTAGAGGGTGCAATGACCTCAATACAGCGAATCGTCTGTGCCAAGCAGTGCAGAGGATCACAATACACTGAGGAGACCAGAGCAATGGGGACAGGGAGAAGTATTATATGGGGCCCATTATATTGTATAAAGTAATATATGGGGCCCATTATACTGTTTGAAGTAATATACAGTATGTGGACCCATTATACTGTATGGACCATTATATGGGGCCCATAAAACTGTATGCAGTAATGTATGGGGCCCATAATAGTGCATGGAGTAATATATGGGCTCATTGTACTGTATGGAGCAATATATGGGGCCATTACACTGTATGAAGCATTATGTGTTGCCCATAATACTGTATGGAGGACTAGGTGGTGCCCATAATACTGTATGGAGGACTATGTGATGCCCAAAATACTGTATGTAGGACTATTTTGTGCCCATAATGCTATGAAGGACTATGTTGTGCCCATAATACTGTGTGGAGGACTTTGTGGTGCCCATAATACTCTATGGAGGACTATTTGGTGCCCATAATACTGTATGGCGGTCTATGAGGTGCCTATAATATTATATGGAGGACTATGTGGGGCCCATAATACTGTATGGAGGACTATATGGTGCCTATAATACTCTATAGAGGACTATATGGTGCCCATAATACTATAAAGAGGACTATGTGGTACCAATAGCAATGTATGGAGGACTAAGTTGTGCACACAATACTGTATGGAGGACTATGTGGTGCCCATAATACTGTATGGAGGGTTATCCAAATTCGGAAGTTCTCCCCTATCTTTTGGATAGGGGATGACTTTCTGTTTGTTGTGGATCTGACCACTGGGACCTCTATGATCCTAGGAAACGTAGCTTTGAAGAGCACCATGTAAATGGAGCTGTGGTCCAATCATACGCACTGTGACGCCATTAACATGTGGCTCTTCAAATAACTCCTATAAGAGATTGATGAGGGGATGACAAAGTATAGCAAAAATTCACTGATCGGGGTGAGGAGTGTTATAGTTTGTGGGCTGGTGGGGTTTGTGTGGCAGGGCTGCATTTTTGTCCCAGTCCGGCCCTGAATAGAAGTAATTTCTTTTTAGTGTGGATGAGGCCTGTATAACCTAGAATATATGCTCCAAACAATTTCAAACTCAGATCTAGCCTGCTGCATTACGTTTGCTAAAAAAAATATAGATTTTTTTAATGTGTAGCAACTCTGTACACAGAACAATTTCATCATCAGTAAATAACAAGATGGGACATGGCATGCTGTATCACGTTTAGCAACAGAAAAAATATTATTTAGAATGCTATACTCGTGCATGGAGCACAATAGAAGCAGTGCACAACACACTTCTATGAAATCTGCCTTGCTGTCTTTGTCTGTGGACATGGCACAAAAAATGCTGGAAGGTCGATTTCACAGCCACACAGGACACTACCAAGCTAACCTATCTGAGTAAGAAACAACCACCTAGGTAACGAGGTAAATTCTATCAGTGCCTAGGTCCAGCATTAGGAGCAGCCTCTCTGCACTGTTATATTGACAAAATGGCATTAAAACAAGATGTCTGCTCTTTATATAGAGAGGGACATGTGATTTCAACAGCCAATGACACAAGTCGTTGTGTAAGGACATTGTGGATGTTTCCTGAGCCCTGATTGGCTAGCCGCAATGTGCACAGATAAAGTTAGGAAAAAAATTTACAATCACGCCGCACCTCAGAGCTATCTCCACCCCCTACCCTCACCAAACATGTGCCCCACAATCATGATACACCACTATCCTAACCAAATATGCTTGAAATATTTTCCCGCACTTTTTAACGAATGTTATTGATTTTTTCTGATTTTATAAAAATTTGCTTGTGTTACTGATTACGAATCCGAATGTACCATATTCGTGTAAAATTTATGTTTGGTGATCGGTTTTTGAACATATTCGCTCATCACTGGTTGTGAAGTGGGGGGAAATAAGGGTGATTGGGGTGCCAACTCTGAGGTTTGCTCTGTGTGTGAATTAAGGTGGAGCGAGAGGAGGAGAGGCCACTTGATGCTTGCCATCCACTGGAGCACATGCTCTTTCTGGCCCTCGTCTACAAGGCGTACCGCTGTGCGGCTACTAAAGAAAGGGAGTGGAGTAGCCCGTCCAGTAACAAAAGTTGTCAGTTGTCTTTGGATAGGACGAGATGGTGTTTGTTTAGTAGAGCATTCAGTAACATTAACATCTACACCTCGAACACCAAGCCTATTCTCCCTTCCGCCATGACCTCGCTTTTTCCCACTCATGTTGAATGTTTCTTCCCTGTTTTTTACCAAATGTTTCACAACCCTATGCCCAGACTTGTCAATCACCTGTCACTAAATTAACAATCAGTATTTATTTGCTGAGATAGTCTGGCTGGACCACACAATTAGCACAAAGGATTGAGATGCTGAATGGTCGATTTGACACAGCGTCCTATATATCTGAAGTAACTGACAATAAACCGCCTAGCTAACTCTCTGACTACTTTCTACCCCATCAGCAGCAGCAGCAGCCTCACTACGCTGTTAGAATGACAAAATGGCGTTGAAGCCACACATCCGCTTTTTATATGGAGAGAAACGTGACTTCTGCAGCCAATGACACAAGCCCTCGTGTCTGAACGTTGTGGATGGTTTCTGTACCCTGATTGGCTGCCGGAATCTCCACACAGTAAATTAATTTAAAAAATGTATAAAAAAAGAATAACAGTCTGCCGCTCCTCTGACGTCTCCCCACCCCTCCCCTCATTAAACACATCAACCCTGCTCATCATACAGCTCTGCTTTCCTAGCCAAAGTCCTAATAAAAGCATTAGTGGAAATGCGATGATTTACCAAACTGTGACCGAATTTTGCCTATTTTGAAGAAAATGCTCGGAAAACTGAACCCGAATCCGAATGTGCAACGTTTGGGCCAAATTTGACATTAGCGAACGTTTTCCGTACTAGTCCAATCATCTCTAGAGTCTGGAGAAGACAGAGAAGCCTGGAGAGGACAGAAATGTTTGGAGGGGATAGTGTAATCTGGAAAGAGAAGAGATGTCTAGAGCGGAGTCTGAAGGAGGCAGAGAAATATGAAGGGAATATGTGCCTGGATGGCACCATGGAGTCTATGGGGGACTAAGAAATCTGGAGGATCAGAGATGTGTGATGAAGACAGAAGTACAGTATCTGAAGAGGAAAGACAAATGTGGAGAGGACTGAGCACTGGACTGGACAGGGCTATTTGAAGGGGATGAGAGGTCTAGAAAGATAGAGGAGTCTCAGAGGACACTGAGGTATCGGAAGGGTTGAAAGAAGTCTGGAGGTGACAGAAATGCATGAGATGGACAGAAAGGGGTGGAGGTGGCATGGTGGTGTCTGGAAAGGGCAGAAGTTTATAGAGGGGAAAGAAAGTTTTTAGAAGGTGACAGAGGTGTCTGGAAGAGACAGTGGTCTGTAGGGAGACAAAAGGGTCTTGACTGGATATTAACTGGGCAGATGAGTTTAAGGCTGTGTGCACATGTAGCTTTTTTTGCGTTTTCGCAGCGTTTTTTAACAGGCGATTTTGCCTCGCAAATGCAAAAAAAAGCATCCCATGCAATCTTAAGGCATTCCACACATGCTGTGCTAATGCTGCGTATTTTTCCGTGGCGGAATTGCATCGCGAAAAAATACACAGCAGGCTCAATCTTTGTGCGGAATTGCGGCGATTCCACACACCTAGGAATGCATTGTTCCGCTTACTTTCCGCATGTGGCTATGTGCGGATGGTACCTGTCATGATCCATGCTGGATCATGACTGATATAAAGCACAGATATAACAAGAAAAAAGACTATGCATATATGTGGGATCACCACACAAAAAAAAACTAAATCACAAAGCTATATATGAATAATTTTATTGCATTTCTGCAAATAATAAAATTATTCATATATAGCTTTGTGATTTAGTTTTTTTTTCTTGTTATAGCTCATGGTTTATTTTACTTGCATGTGGTGATCCCCGTGGTGTGATTTTCATAATATTAGCTGGATGGTGCCCACTCATTGTGTTTTTCAAGTGATATAAAGCACAGGTAACCTTTTTTTTTTTCCTAAGCTGTGCTTAACGTGTTTTTGCCCCACGATGGCCATTAGGATTATTGCACTGTGGTGTTGTTTGTTCTAAGTTTGCCCCCCGGTGGTGGTGAGCGTCATTGCACTCTAGTTTCTTTTGTTTAGTGCACATGATTATAGTGCAGGTGTGATTGCTGGCTCTGCTATAAAAGAGTCACAGGTGTTGCAATCAGTGTTGGTGATAGTGTTCATTTCAACCATCCTTGGTGGAGGAAGGATCTAGAGAGAGGTCTTAGCAGCTCAGTCAGAGCCCTGGTGTGAAAGTAGTCATAGGGGATTTCCTGGTAGCTCTGACAGAGCTTGGTGGCAGCGATTCAGGAGGAGAGCTGCATGCTGGTGGTGGACTCTGTTGCCAGGAGCAAGTGCAACAGAGTAAAGCTAAGTTGTGTTTCCCCTTTTGTGTTTTCTCCTTAGTGTGTATTAGTACAGCAGAGGTGGAAGGTGCCTGCGCCACCCAGCTCCCTAGCAAGGGATAGGTGTAGGGTGTGCAAGGGCGACAGGTTCGTGATCGGCACCCGGTGCGGAACCGGCATAGGGAACGTAAGGAGCTTTAGGGACACTGACTCTGGGGAATGCAGGAGGTCTCCATGTCCCCTATCACAGGGCCCACCATTGTAACTGTTTCCCTACCCCTTGTCTTGTTTTAGTTACCGGCCTGCGAGCCGTGTCACACAGGACAGTATCACGTGCCATGTCCTGTTGTTTTAGTTACCGGCCTGCGAGCCGTGTCACACAGTATGGGTCCATGTGACATTATCACCAACCCAACTTTTTTTCTGCTGAGCCATGGACCCAGTTCAGCCCTTTGCCCAATTGCTGAAGACCCTTACTAATGAGATTAGAGGGCTGTGCGGAGGGTTGGTGCGGCAACTGCGGCTGTTGGTGGGCTCTGGGGGCTTGGTCCAGGAACAGGCTCAGCCAGAACCCAAGATATCCCTCCCTGACAGATTTTCTGGAGGGAGAGATCAATTCTTGGTTTTTCAGCAAGCCTGTAAATTGTATTTCAGGTTGCGCCTTCGTTCATCAGGGAGTGAAGAGCAACGGGTGGGAATCATTAGGTCCCTTCTTAAAGGGGATCCCCAATCCTGGGCCTTCTCCCTACCGGACGATTCTCTATCTTTAGAGTCCGTGGACGAGTTCTTTGCAGCTTTGGCGCTTGTGTATGGGGATCCTGATGGCGTCGCCCTGGCGGAATCTCGAATCCGTAGGTGTAAACAGGGAGCCCGGGTCGCTGAGGAGTACTGCTCAGAGTTTAGGAGATGGGCCACTAATACTCAGTGGAATGACCCTGTACTTAGGAGTCAATTTGTGCAGGGTTTGTCTCCAAAGTTGCAGGATACTCTGGTGCACTACGCCGCTCCCAGGTCGCTGGAGGCCGCCATGTCCCTTGCCATCCGGGTGGATAGACGCCTTAGGGAAAGACATATACAAAAAGTGCCCCCTGATGTCCTCACTAGGGAGGAGGACCCACTAGTGCGGATGGAGGAACCCAGACAGCCCGATGTTGTTGATACAAAAAGGGGGGTGTCTGCGACTCGTCGTGGTGGGGGTATGCTTTTCCTGTGGGAAGCCTGGCCATTTTATGAGAGCCTGCCCAGTTCATGCCAAGTCTCCTGATGAACCCATGCAAGTAGGGGGAGCTAGTTTGTTTTTGGAGCTGCCTATGGTTTGGGGAGTGGGGTCGGCATGTTTGTACTGTGGGCAGACTGGTCATGTCCTGAAGGCTTGCCCATTGCGCCCAAATTATCTGCGCCATCTGAGAAGCCGCATTCCCCTAGTCACTTGGAGGGAGGCGACCAGGGAGTATACATTTCCTCTATTTTGCCCTCCCAAAATACCTTATCAGCAGAGGTCTTGGCTGGCGGCGTACCGGAGGTAAAAGATTGGCGGATGAGGGAAGTAGCCAGCTGGGGGCACTCGTGTGAGGGCTGCTACCTAGGAATTACTGTCTCTGCCGTCTCTCTTCAACGGACCCCTTCCTCTCTGGTGAGGGCAGCAGATGTGCTGCAGGAGAGTAGGGGCAAGTCTCAACCCTCGCCATTGGCCAACCCTAGGAGGCGCAGACCTTGTGGTGGAAGGGGTTGGAGGGTGATGTACCCCTTGGTGAGATGCGGGGGTGTGAGAGTGGTGACAGGGGGATGCCTCTGTTGTCAATCCCAGAAAGAGTTCTCCAAGTGGTGACAAACGAACGAGTGGCAATAAACATTCAGGTCCGGACCTGTGTGTGAACGAGCGTGTATGGGTGGCCACTGTCATAGCTGCTTTTGTTCTGACCAAGCGCCAGCTGTCCAGATCACCAGTGAGTCCAAATTGTGAGGTTTTTCGCCCTTTCTGTTGCAAGCGCTTGGAGACAAAGAGACTTCAACACACAAGCCGTGGTCAAATCACTTTATCTGACGTAATGAAATATAAGACATGTTTTTATACCATTTACAGCAATATGTGACTCTATGGAGCTCATTTGGCCCTCACCATCACCTCAGGGTCGTACTTTGTTTACAATATACCCAGAACACGTTGTTGAGAACAAATATGATAAAAAGTATAGTTTCCTTGAAGACAGAGACTACTAGTCTACATAAGAATAATTCTAGCAATAATAAGGCAAAAGGCAATTGAAGTCTTAAAGGCATTTAAAGGGATATAAAAGCAAACCATTAACTCTTCTATATCAATTTCCCCCTTTTGTAAATGGTATAACCTTTGCCACAGGGTCAGCTGATGTCCACAAAGGAGCTACTGTCTCATGGGTCTAGTACCCATAAGGGGGCTTCCTACCTGCTTCGCCCATCCACCCTCAGTGTGGACACTCACTTTCCCCATCAGCAATGGCCACCTGGGGTCTATGATACACTACAGAAGGTTCAGCCTTAGATTCTTTTTTTCACACATACATTATTCAGTAGCTTAAGTAATACATATATTAGCGCTTTTACGGCTACATAAAATAATAAGCAAAACATCAAAATTTGCATACAAGTCTGTATAATGCCAAAAAAAATCCATCCTGCTAAGCTATTAAACCAATTTGCTGGATTTAGGAAAGAGAATGTGTTACCCCACCAGGAGTCTCTCTTTGCACTGTGCTGCTTTAACAATTGGTCTCTAAGTTCACCTATTTTGTCTATACTGGCCCTGATCTGCAGGGTCGATAGAATTACGACAGGTGGGACCAATTATTTGACACATTCCTCCTTCTTTTGCGGTCAGGTAATCTAGTACTATAGTATGCTGGTTAGTAACTACGATTAATTGTCTCTGTATTGTATTAGTTTCATTAAGAACTTCAAGAATCTGGAAAATCTGATCATCCAGGTAGTCGGTAGCTTCCACTAATTTATCCCACATTTGGGTTATGAAGGGGTATATTAGCATACTACGGAATATTTTATTTGTTATCCCTATTTCTACTAGATGCGGCCTACCATTTGGCTTATTGTCTGCAGCCCTTCTATACGAGGTGTGAATTTGTAACTGCTGCAGTATCTATTTTACTATGAGGAACTATGAAAGTGGCTGGTGTCAGTTTAGCAAGAGTGCAGACCCCTCTTATGTCCGGGCTCACCCACCTGTAGGCACGATGTCCGCAAACCAAGAATACTCCTTTGGGAAGAACACAAACGTGACCAGGGGTCTGTATACATTGGTATAAACTCAAAAGTCCTGACCTACTGTAGGCTTATGGGTGCATCAAGTATTATTCATTTGTTTTCCACTTACACCAGATGTACATTTACCCCTTTCTTTCCTTATTATTTTACCCGTAGATGATTTACAGCCTTCAACACCATCCTGGTACACCGTCTCATTAACCTGTGTTTGATCATGAGTGTATATACGGAAGCAATTATTGTCCTCACCACAGGTGTCTGCTCCAGTGTGTTGAAGACTGAACTACAGTCCATCATTGGGAATAGGGTCTGAGTGAGGAATTTCAGTCCTCCTCCTGACGACCATATTTCCGACATCTGAGTCATATTCCCGCCACCACATTTGTACCTTTAGGCCGCGTTATATTAAACTGAAACCAGGGATTAGCGGCCCATTCGACTATAGCCAATGAGGCAGATATATCATGGGGCACACCTAGATTGAGTCCAAGTCTCATTATGTATGCAGTGTGGGGTTAATACCTCCCATGGCTCCAGAGGTAAGGCTAAGTACGGCATAGTCCTCGCAGATACAGGGCTGTGTATACAGATCCAACAGTCCTTCAGTTTCTGTCCTTCCATGTCCTTTATAAGAAGAGCATGATGCCGAATAAGTTTGTTGTCCCAATCAGCATTTAATAGGTTGTCCTGTGTCTCTGTAGAGTGTAGTAACCCTGTCACTGCCAGCAAGGTGATGAGGAGAACAGTCATTCTGCTGTTGACAGGACCTTCTTGCAGTGATTGGCGTGGATCCAGGTGGGCTTTCCCTCAAGTTTTACTGAAGTGGATGTGGTCAGCTGGACTTGGAAGGGGCCGTCAAATCGTGGGTCCAGGCTCCTTCTCACGTGTCTGCGTATAACCACCCAATCACCTGGATTCAGCTGATGCACATCTGCACTGGCATTAGGATCTGGAATGTATGAGAACACATGTTTATGCACCACATTAAGTCTTTCCTGCAAGGCCTGGACGTAGGCTGTCATAGCACCGTGTTGCATCTGTAGCACCTGTGGGAAGTACAGACCAGTCTTTGGTGCACTACCAACAGGACTTCAGAAGGAGACAAGCCTGTGTTTCTATTTGGAGTGAAAAGAGTGCAAGAGGCAAGCACTCTACCCAGCTCTTTCCTGTTTCTGCCATGGCCTTTTGAATTTTCAGTTTAAGTGTCCCATTTAGTCTTTCCACGTTCCCACTACTTTGTGGCCTATATGGTGTATGAAACATTTGCTGTACACCCGGGGCCTGCATGACTTCCCTCATTATTTCTCCCGTGAAGTGTGTACCCCTATCTGTTTCTGCGGCTTCTGGGACACCATACCTGCAGATCAGTTCTTTCATCAGTTTGTCTGTAGTCATTTTAGCATTTGCACATTTTACCGGATAGGCTTCCGGCCAACCAGAGAAGAGATCTACACATACTAGGATATTTGCATACACTCCTACCTTGGTAGCTGTATGTCGTCAATCTGCAGTCTCTGAAACGGGTAGAGAGGCCTAGATGTCGCTTTCTTAGGGACTTTTACTGTTTTACCTGGGTTGTGCTGTGCACAGATGAGGCATGATTGTACAAGTTTCGCGGCTGCGTAACTGAAACCAGGAGCGATCCAGAAGGCATCTACCATGGCACACATGTGACTTTTTGAGGTGTGAGTGGGGCCATGTGCTGCTTGCGCCATGATTGGGAACAGGGACTTTGGTGGGCACAATTTATCCTTATTCTCCCATACTCCATTTGAGTTCAGCTCAGCTCCCAGTCTCCCCCGGTGTACCTTCTCTGTTTGGGCAGCTTTTTGCTGGAGGGATTTCAGGACATCTAGGCTCAATGTGGCTGGAATACGCTGACTCCCCGCCACCATCCACTGCTCTCTCTAGGCCGGCTTGTGCTACTTTAGCAGCCTCGTTCACCCTTCTGTTGCCCTCTACCTCCACGGAGTCACCTTTGTGTGTGCTTTTACCTTGACATTGCCAACCTGGACTGGTAACATCAATGCCTCCATCAATTGTTTCACCAGGTCTGCATTTTTAATGGGCTTCGAATCTGTGAAAATATTAGCGACTTTACCTGCAGCGGCTCTACACGCCTCAGTGAGTGCCTTCAACTCTGCCTCCTGCGCCGACATGTGAGGAGAGAGTGGTTCCGCTCGTATTACCTCATGTGAGGATACTACTGCATATCCAGTGTAGAATCGTCCATCCTGGTGGTATCTGGAGCCATATACAAAAAAGAAACTCAAAGTCTGCATTAGGAACAGGTTTTTTCATGAACATGTGCAAACCCAATTGTCTCCTGACTCATCAGTTCTATGCAGACATGTTCATGTGTCATGTCAAAGTATCCTTCCTCACTCACTAATACGGTCACCAATTCCCCCTTTTCTGAATCCACAGGCAGGAGGGTGACTGGATTCAGAACGTTACATCTTTTGAGGGTGACATACTCAGGAATTAGTAGAGCACACTCAAGTCGGAGCTGTCTGGCCATAGACAGATGTTTTGGTTGAACTTGTACGAGTATGGCATGGATGTCATGTGGGGAATAGATTGTGATCTCACATGCCTTTCCTAGTAGTAGTGCAGCTGCTCCTACCGCACAGACACAATCAATTTTGTGTGAGGTCCCGGGTCTGATGACAAGCAGTCATAAAGGGGTTGGAATATTTGTGAAGTGGACCTTATCCAAGGCCTACTGTAGGTCACTAAACCTAGGAAAGTGCATAGATGCTGATGTGACCTAGGAGGGAGATCTTGAATTGCCTGTTTCCTGTCAGGTGTCTGGTACCTTCGGCAATATAATGTCCCGACAAATGTCACCTTTTGTTTGTAATACTGTAATTTGTCACGTGAGACCTTGCAACCCTTAGGGTCATCCACGTACTGTAATAGTACAATCAGCGGATGAGGTGATTGCCACTACTCAAGGATGTCTGCCATTGCTGCTGAATAGATGGCAGGGGATTTCTTTCCCCCTTTGTGGGAGGACTGTCCAACAATATTGTTCATCTCTATGAGTAAAGGAGAAAGATACTGACAGTCTGGGTGCAGGGGTACAGAGAAGAATGCACCTGCTAAATCAATGACTGTGAAACATTTTGACATTACTGGGATCTGTGACAGTATTGTGTGTGTGTGTTAGGGACAATTGAGGTCACACTCACTGTATCATCATTAATAGCCCTTAAGTCATGAACCTTTCTGTAAGTGTCAGCAAACCCTTGAGTCCTTTTTTTTTTTCCTAATGGGATACAAAGTGGTGTCGCAGGGGGAAGATCTTTGCAGTCCAGGGGGGGTTTCTTTGCACCAGAACCCCTGCCTTAACATACTCTCTAATATCTCTGCTCGGGGCAATTGATTTGGCTAGGCTCAAGGGGTATTGCTTTAAACAAGGAGGAGTGGTTCCTTCTTTCATTTTAATCATGACAGGGGGAATGGGCAGCCGACCCACATCAGTTTTTCCCCTTGCCCATACAGTGTCTGGCACCTGTCCCATTTCCTCATCCTCAGGCATTTTGGTGTCAGGTGTTAGTTTCACCGCTTTTGTCATATACACCATTGCCGCAATCTTACACAAATGTTTATCTGAGAGGGGACTTGTGACTGTAGTACCCTCAGGAGAGTACTGTATGATGGCCGGGATCGCACTCAGCACATCTGCTCCCAGTAATTTCATAGGGGTATTGTCACTAACAATAAGTTTTGTAAGTACCACAATTCCAGCACCTCACTGTTTCTAGGTCCTTAGGTCCCTTATTACGTCTCCACTTTTTTCCTTGTGCTCCAGCATACATGACAGGTCGTCTTATTGTCCTTGTTTGCTCAATTTCTTTAGCTACCTTAAGGAGGTCTTTCGGATCTACATGTCTCCATTCAGTTCTGGCTGGCTGTACTGCGTCTCGTAAGTCTTTGTTCATACCGTCAATGAATGCATTCACCAGTATTCTAACATCAAGTGGGTTTATGCAAATGTACCCCATGTCTGCCCATTTCAGCTGTATCCGTCCAAAGTACATCTCTACCCTCTCTCCTTTTTGCTGTGTCACATTAGTCAGGAGTACGGACTGCTCTGATTGTTCCACTGTAGCCCATTGTCTTTGTGACTCACAGTACGTCTCCCCAGACAGTGCAGATTTATCATCCATGCCCCAAGCCTGATTCTTTGCCACATCTGTATTTGTCTTAATTATATGTCCTAGTGCGTCACCTGCCTTTAAACTCACCAACCTCTCTAGGTCTGCCCAGGTACAGTTATATGTCTGCTGTACTTCCTTTATGTGTCTGTAAAATGGGAATGGTTGGTCTTCAGGGTCAGGCAGCTGCTTCAGCAAAGCTAGCCTGTCAGAGGGGCTCCAGGGATAATACACCTGCATCTTTCTTATTCTAGTCGCACTTCTAGGTCCTGATGGGGTAGGTCGTCTGATGTCTACTGTCAGCTTACTCCTCAAAGGTCAATGTCCCCACTACCCACTATCCACACTATTATGTCAGCTTCTTATAATCTTGTCTGGACAGGATTTAGTGCAAGTCACTTAGGTCAGTAGCACAGGTCACACAAGTAGCTATTCAGTCTGGGTTTGTCTGAGTCTGATCACAGTGTTTACAAGTCCATCTGTTTTGTCTGGGTCTCTGGTTAAATTTTGTCAATCAAAACATTCATAATACACCTTCCATACTGCTGCACATTCATTATCAAGCATCATTTATTTACTTGCTATTTTCTTCCCTTGTCTGTGCCTTTTTGTACATCCAAACATTCACACTCTGGTATTTTTGCCTTTTTAAAATATTGGTCCAACCTGCTTTACTGCTTCCTTTCTTCTCTGTCTTTTACAATTTGCATAGCTGTCTTGGACCCCATTGGGGGCACCGAATGTACACAGAAAAAGTTGCCATGGCTTCAACCTTTTTCTACCGACAGCTCACCTTTATTCTGAAATGCCCCTCTAGTGTGCCTAACCATATCTACGGGCGGCCACACGTAGCAAGTCAGAGCGAGCCTGCCAAGGTGTAGCGGGAAGGCTCCTTGCCTCTCACCCGGTAGACCTACAGGATGTAACGAGAAGGCTCTCTGCCTCTCACCCGTTAGATCAGCTGGCTAGCATAGGAACAGGCCTGCATCCTTCCAGCCCAGCTCCATGGATTGTTGTGGGAAGGCTACTTCAACTTTAGACAGCTCACCTTTATTCTGAAATGCCCCTCTAATGTGCCTAACCATAGCTACGGGCGGCCACACGTAGCAAGTCAGAGCGAGCCTGCCAAGGTATATCCAGAGGGCTCCTTGCCCTCGCCTCTCACCCACAACAAAAAACCCGCTGACTAAAGTAAGAAGGCCCAGGTGTGATAGGCCTCTGAACTACTTTATCAGCCGTACAGTCGGCTACCTCCTCTGTTGATACACAATTTGCTATACAAATCAATCACACAACTAGAAGCAGGTTCAAACACATTAATGACCAAACAATCACTTTCAATGACCAAACAATCACTTACAATTTCCTTCTAAATTAGGCACCATATTTTACTTTTAACTTCCAACTTCAATTAAGTACTGTTGCTTTAAAATGCACAAATCTTTCAGCGCGTACCTTACGGATAGAATTACAGAGAATTTTGAGCACAGCTCACACTCAGCAGAGATAAGAGTGAAGGGAGAAGAAAAACTGCGCAGCGGCATCATTCCCCCCTCCCATCAGAGCGTCCTTCACAGAGTTCCGTAGTTCTTTAGATTTATCAAAATCAAGTTCTACAAAGAAACTCAAAATCACGGGATTTCACTGTAAGAGCAGATAACTGTATAATGAGATTAACTGAGTCTTGCCCTTTTATGGCCAAATGCATTCAGGAAACTTTACAATGTAATGCCACATATAACACGATCTATATCATTACTCAATTCATTAAATCTCAGATGTAGATTTGAAATATCTATAACGCATCTGTCCGGGATTCCACCACAACTAGAAAGGTAACAAATCTCTTGACACAAAAATGATGTGTGATGATTCATTCATACGTGCTCATTCAGGGATTTTTTTTCCTTTTTTTTCTTTCACTTTTCAGAGGTCATTTGATTTTACAAAGAGAAGATAATAAAAAATCCCTTATATCAATCACTCTGCCTAATTCAGCTCAAAGTGAGTCGAATAATGTCCTCTGTCACATACAGAGGACCACGCCTAATGGAACCCCTCATCAATCAGGGATTTATTTATATCCCTTATACGCAATTACTCATCTCTTAACTCATTCAGAGGTACTCATAGACATACATACAAAGATTCACACAGCCTGCCTATCTTGGACTTTAGATATTTGATTGACACTTTAACTTACAGCAGTGTCCACTGACACTCTGAGAACACAAAAGCCAACTTCTTAAACAAGAAACATTGAAAACCAGAGCAACCAAAAACCACAGCCCTATACAAAATACAGCCTCATATGATTTTCTGCCAATCAAAAACAACAACAACTGCACAGAGTCTATCCCAGACTTTGTTTGTGCTACACAGTACACCAGTATACAACCAGTTAGTATATTAGTATATTGCTAGAACAGATTGACAGATAATACATTATTATCTTATTACTCTATTATTCAACTCTCACACAGACATACTCACCACTCACTGGTGATGTGGGTTCTTTTTGAACCGTGCTGTTACAGTCTTACCCAGAGATATGTAGAGATCCTTAGCGAGGTTGCAAATGCAAAATCAGTGTAAGAATAAATGTTCTCACCTGCTGCAGCCTGGATTCTGAATTTTTCAACCTCCCAGGAAACTCCCACATACGGATTCCGAATAGACTGGTTTCCACGGCCCCACGTTGGGCGCCAAAACTGTCGTAGCTGCTTTTGTTCTGACCAAGCATCAGCTGTCCAGATCACCAGTGAGTCCAAATTGTGAAGTTTTTCGCCCTTTCTGTTGCAAGCGCTTGGAGACAAAGAGACTTCAACACACAAGCCGTGGTCAAATCACTTTATCTGACGTAATGAAATATAAGACATGTTTTTATACCATTTACAGCAATATGTGACTCTATGGAGCTCATTTGGCCCTCACCATCACCTCAGGGTCGTACTTTGTTTACAATATACCCAGAACACGTTGTTGAGAACAAATATGATAACAAGTATAGTTTCCTTGAAGACAGAGACTACTAGTCTACATAAGAATAATTCTAGCAATAATAAGGCAAAAGGCAATTGAAGTCTTAAAGGCATTTAAAGGGATATAAAAGCAAACCATTAACTCTTCTATATCAATTTCCCCCTTTTGTAAATTGAAGTCTTAAAGGCATTTAAAGGGATATAAACCACCAAAAAACATCCAGTGGAAGTGTGTTGTGGAGTGTTACCAGCTCATACCAAACATACACATACACAACCCGTTCCCCAGGTCAGAGCTTCGGAGATGTGTGTTGCCTCCAGAACATACGTTGCCAATACCAGCAGGCTCGTTTCTCATAAACCTGACATGCAGGTAGTTGCTGGGGTGAACTCTGGGTCTGGGCGCCCCCGCTGTAGGTGGTTCCCTAATGGGGAGTGGTCTTGAGGATCCAGAGGCCCCTCATTAAGGGGAGGGTACTGTCATGTTCCATGCTGGATCATGATTGATATAAAGCACAGGTAACTGTTTTTTTCCTAAGCTGTGCTTAAGGTGTTTTTGCCGCCGGTGGCCATTAAGATTATTGCACTGTGGTGTCGTTTGTTCTAAGTTTGCCCCCGGTGGTGGGGAGCATCATTGCACTCTAGTTTCTTTTGTTTAGTGCACTGTTATGATTGAGTCACCGTAGGAGGCAGACACAAAAATAGAAGCTACATCCAGAAAACCAGAGAAGTTGGCAACTATCAGATTGCAGACCCCTGAACCTTTCAACACAACTAGCAGTAGCCGTGGGGGGTTCCTACGATGCCCTAGACCCCTCGATCACAGCCGGAGAGATAAATAGCCTAAAGACAGAAAAGGAAATCTAAACTGCCCCAGAGCAGACCCCAAAGTAAAAGGCAGCCCCCAACATATAATGACGGTGAAGCAAGATGAAAAAACACTCACACAGATAGAAAGATAGGCTGAGCAAACGATGGGGCCCAAGCTAACTAAACAGAAAAGGAAAGGAAGGTTGCTGTCTGCAATCTGCCAAAACCCTATCAAAGACATAAGCCAACAAGCTGATACGGAAAAAGACCCTGAAGCAGCTAGGCTTCAAAAACTAAATCAGCACTCAGGTATTTTCAGAAGACAGAGCTAAAGGAATTCAGCACACCCCAGCAGGGAATGGCAGAAATCCAGAAAAACAAAGCAAAACAAAGTCAAAGCACAAATGCAAAAAGCCGAGCAGAAAACTTAGCTTTAGAAGAGCGGGAATTCAGACTGGTCTCCAAGGATCCCACAGAGAAATCACCCGCAGGGCAGAAGGGCGTCGGCAGCCTTATATCCAGTCAGTAACTCCACTCAGCCAGTCATCATCAGGCTCAGGTGTTTGATAATCAGGCTCACTACCTTTCTTTACCAGAAGAGGGAGTTCCTCGGGCCTCAGTAGTGAAGGGGAAAATGAACTCACAACAGTACCTCCCCCTTGAGGAGGGGTCACCGAACCCTCAACCACGCCACCAGGGTGATCAGGGTGAGCCCGATGAAAGGCACGCACCAATCTTTTGGCATGAATATCAGAGGCAGAGACCCAGGAATTATCCTCCTGACCATAACCCTTCCACTTAACCAAATACTGGAGTCTCCGCCTAGCCAGACGGGAATCCAGTACTTTCTCTACCTCATATTCCATGTTACCTTCAACCAATACAGGGTCTGGAGGTGCCACCCCCGGAACAACATGTTCAACAAACCTCTTCAACAAAGATTTATGGAACACATTATGGATTTTAAATGTGACAGGAAGAGCCAAACGAAAAGAGACCGGATTAATAATCTCCAAAATCTTGTAAGGTCCAATAAATCTAGGCTTAAACTTAGGAGAAGCCACCTTCATAGCAATATTTTTTGATGATAACCACACCATATCACCAACCTTAAACTGGGGACCAATGGTCCTATGTCGGTTGGAAAACCGCTGGGCCTTTTCCTGGGAGAGAGATAACTTATCCACCACTTGGTCCCAGATCTGGTGCATTCTCTCCACCACAGTGTCAACACCTGGGCAGGCAGAGGGCTCCACCTGCCCTGAAGAAAATCGAGGAAGAAACCCAAAGTTACAAAAAAAAGGTGACATCAAAGTGGCAGAACTAGCTCTATTATTTAAAGCAAATCCGGCCAAGGGCAAAAATGAAACCCAATCATCCTGATCAGCAGAAATAAAACATCTCAAATATGACTCCAAGGTCTGGTTTGTTCTCTCTGTCTGCCCATTGGTCTGAGGGTGAAAAGCAGAGGAGAAGGACAACTGAATTCCCAGCTTGGAACAGAAAGTTCTCCAAAATCTAGACACAAACTGGACTCCTCTGTCAGATACAATGTTCTCAGGATTCCCGTGCAAGCGAACCACCTGTTGTAAAAACAGGGGCACCAACTCAGAGGAAGACGGCAACATAGGGAGTGGTACAAGATGAACCATCTTAGACAATCTATCACAAATCACCCAAATAACAGTCATCCTTTGAGAGACAGGCATATCAGAGATAAAATCCATTGAAATATGGGTCCATGGCCTCTTGGGGACAGGCAAAGGCATCAACAACCCACTAGAGCGAGAACACGATTTAGACCGGGAGCACGTCCCACAGGACTGCACAAAATTCCTGACATCACGAGTCAAGGAGGGCCACCAAAAAGACCGACTCACCAGATCTCTAGTACCAAAAATACCTGGATGACCAGCCAAAGCAGAGCAATGAACTTCAGACATCACTCTCTTCTTCCACTGGTCAGGAACATACAACTTTCCACTGGGACAACGCTCAGGTTTGTCCTCCTGGAACTCTTCCAGAGCACATCTCAAATCAGGCGAGATGGCAAAAAGAACTACCCCTTCTCCTAAGATGGTAGCAGGCTTGGTCTCCACAGGAGAATCAGCAAAGAAGCTCCTAGAGAGGGCGTCTTGACATTCTTAGTTCCAGGAAGAAAAGAAACCACAAAATCAAAACGTGTAAAAACAAGGCCCACCTAGCCTGTCTAGGGTTCAAGCGCTTAGCTGACTCTAGGTAAATCAAATTCTTGTGGTCAGTGAGGACCACGACTTGATGCTTAGCTCCCTCCAACCAATGTCTCCACTCCTCAAATGCCCATTTCATGGCCAACAGTTCCCGATTCCCCACATCATAGTTACGTTCAGATGGAGAGAACTTTCAGGAAAAGAAAGCACAGGGATTAATTTTAGATGTTACAGGATCCTTTTGGGACAAAACAGCTCCTGCCCCAATCTCAGAAGCATCCACCTCTACCTGGAACGGAAGTGAGACATCAGGTTGCCGCAAAACCGGGGCGGAGGTGAATCTTCGCTTCAGCTCCTGAAAGGAAGAAACAGCCTCCGGAGACCAATTTAACACATCAGCACCCTTCTTAGTCAAATCAGTCAATGGCTTGGCAATACTAGAAAATTTTGCTATAAATTTCCGATAAAAATTAGCAAAACCCAAAAACTTCTGGAGGGCCTTCAAAGAAGTGGGCTGAACCCAATCATAAATGGCCTGTACCTTGGCCGGGTCCATTTCAATAGTTGACGGAGACAAAATAAATCCCAAAAAAGAAATCCTCTGTACTCCAAAAAGGCATTTAGATCCTTTGACATACAGGGAATTCTCCCTCAAGATCCAGAACACAGTCCGAATATGTTCCACATGAGAATCCCAATCCTTGGAGAAGATCAAAATATCATCCAGATAGATAATCAAAAATTTATCGACAAAATCTCGGAAAATATCGTTCATGAAGCACTGGAAGACAGAAGGGGCATTAGTGAGCCCAAAAGGCATCACCAGGTACTCAAAATGTCCCTCCGGAGTATTAAACGCCGTCTTCCATTCATCCCCATGCTTAATGCGAATAAGATTATACGCCCCCCTGAGGTCAAGCTTGGTAAACCAGCAAGCACTTTTAACTCTGGAGAATAGATCAGAAATCAGGGGTAACGGATACTGATATTTAACAGTAATTTTGTTGAGGGCACGATAATCAATACAAGGTTTTAATGATCCATCCTTTTTGACTACAAAAAAAAAAACGGCACCTAAGGGTGACGAGGATGGTCTAATATGACCCTTCTCCAATGCCTCCTTAATATAGGATCGCATAGCCTCGTGCTCGGGTACAGATAAATTGAAGAGCCGACCCTTGGGAAATTTACACCCCGGGCTCAGTTCAATAGCACAGTCATAACTCCTATGAGGAGGCAGAGACGCAGACTCATTCTCACTAAATACATCATAAAAGTCCGCCAAATAAGCAGGAACATCATGCGACTGAGGAGAGGTGGAAAACACCGGAGCCTCACTAAAGGCACACCGACAACCCCAACTCACCACAGACACAGATTTCCAATCCAAAACTGGATTATGAATTTGTAACCAGGGAAACCCCAGAACAATAGTATCATGCAGATTATGCAACACCAAAAATCTGCAATTTTCTTGATGGTCTGGGGCGACCCGCATTACCACCTGGGTGCAAAACTGAGGTTTATTTTTAGCCAAAGGAGTAGCATCAATCCCCCTCAAAGGGATAGGTGTCTGCAGAGGTGTCATCGGAAATCCACAACGTTTAGCAAAATCCAAGTCCATTAGGTTTAGGGCTGCTCCCGAATCCACAAAAGCCTTGGCGGAAAATGTGGACAGGGAGCAGATCAGAGTAATAGCCAGAAGAAACTTAGGTTGAACACCACCAACAGAAAACGTGTGTGCAAAGCGTTTCTCTCGTTTAGGACAGACAGAAATAATATGCGAGGCATCTCCGCAGAAAAAACACAACTTATTACGCCTTCTGAACTCCTGACGCTGCTCTCTGGAAAAAACTCTATCACATTGCATAGGTTCAGACATTTGTTCAACAGGTGGCAACACCTCTCGTGCAGCTTTGCGTTCGCGCAAACGCCGATCAACCTGAATGGCTAATGACATAGAATCATCAAGACCAGAGGGAACAGGAAATCCCAGCATGGTATCTTTTACGGCTTCTGACAACCCCTTCCGAAAGAGAGCAGCCAAGGCATTATCATTCCAGGTAGTAAGTACTGCCCACTTTCGGAATTTTTGACAGTACAATTCTGCAGAATCACGACCCTGGTTCAATCCCAGCAGGGTCTTTTCAGCCTGATCAATGGCATTAGGTTTGTCATACAACAACCCCAAGGCCTGAAAAAATGCGTTCACATTAGTCAGAATAGGATCATCTGGTTTCAAAGAAAATGCCCAATCCTGGGGATCGCCACGCAGCAAAGAGATGACAATTTTAACCTGCTGTGCAGAGCTCCCTGACGAGTTAGGCTTCAAGGCAAAAAATAATTTACAATGAAATCTTTGGTTCAGCAGCATGTGAATGAGCAAGGTAGGCGGAAATTCCCCGCAGTTCCGCAGCGAGCTGCTCCACACGATCAGACAATTGCTTTATCTCCATTGAGAGAAAAAAAAAATTCCCCCTACGGCCTCAGAGATATAGAGGAAAAAATATACACACTTTTTTTTTTACAATTCTTTCCTGCTATTGAGTACCCTAGGATCTGCGGTATGGCGGGTGATTCTGTTATGATTGAGTCACCGTAGGAGGCAGACACAAAAATAGAAGCTACATCCAGAAAACCAGAGAAGTTGGCAACTATCAGATTGCAGACCCCTGAACCTTTCAACACAACTAGCAGTAGCCGTGGGGGGTTACTACGATGCCCTAGACCCCTCGATCACAGCCGGAGAGATAAATAGCCTAAAGACAGAAAAGGAAATCTAAACTGCCCCAGAGCAGACCCCAAAGTAAAAGGCAGCCCCCAACATATAATGACGGTGAAGCAAGATGAAAAAACACTCACACAGATAGAAAGATAGGCTGAGCAAACGATGGGGCCCAAGCTAACTAAACAGAACAGGAAAGGAAGGTTGCTGTCTGCAATCTGCCAAAACCCTATCAAAGACATAAGCCAACAAGCTGATACGGAAAAAGACCCTGAAGCAGCTAGGCTTCAAAAACTAAATCAGCACTCAGGTATTTTCAGAAGACAGAGCTAAAGGAATTCAGCACACCCCAGCAGGGAATGGCAGAAATCCAGAAAAACAAAGCAAAACAAAGTCAAAGCACAAATGCAAAAAGCAGAGCAGAAAACTAACTTTAGAAGAGCAGGAATTCAGACTGGTCTCCAAGGATCCCACAGAGAAATCACCCGCAGGGCAGAAGGGCGTCGGCAGCCTTATATCCAGTCAGTAACTCCACTCAGCCAGTCATCATCAGGCTCAGGTGTTTGATAATCAGGCTCACTACCTTTCTTTACCAGAAGAGGGAGTTCCTCGGGCCTCAGTAGTGAAGGGGAAAATGAACTCACAACAGTGCACATGATTATAATGCAGGTGTGATTGCTAGCTCTGCTATAAAAGAGTCACAGGTGTTGCAATCAGTGTTGGTGATAGTGTTCATTTCAACCATCCTTGGTGGAGGAAGGATGTAGAGAGAGGTCCTGGCAGCTCAGTCAGAGCCCTGGTGTGAAAGGAGTCACAGGGGATTTCCTGGTAGCTCTGACAGAGCTTGGTTGCAGCGATTCAGGAGGAGAGCTGCATGCTGGTTGTGAACTCTGTTGCCAGGAGCAAGTGCAACAGAATAAAGCTAAGTTGTGTTTCCCCGTTTGTGTTTTCTCCTTATTGTGTATTAGTACAGCGGTGGGGCCAGTGCCTACGCCACCTAGCTCCCTAGCAAGGGATAGGTGTAGGGTGTGCTAGGGCGACAGGTTCGTGATCGGCGCCCGGTGCGGAACCGGCATAGGGAACGTTAGGAGCGTTAGGGACACTGACTCAGGGGAGTGCAGGAGGTCTCCACGTCCCCTTTCCCTATCGCAGGGCCCACCGTTCTAACTGTTTCCCTACCCCTTGTCTTGTTGTTTTAGTTACCGGCCTGCGAGCCGTGTCACACAGGACAGTATCACGTGCCGCATCCTGTTGTTTTAATTACCGGCCTGCAAGCCATGTCACACAGGACGGGTCCACGTGACAGTACCCAGGGTCTGGAGGAGAGGAGATTCTCCGCCAGGCTCTGGGTACCATATACCTGTAAATTAATAGAATTAAAATAAAAAATAGTGATATACTCACCCTATGGCAGCCTCTGAAGTCCTTCCCACTTCTCACCACGCTCCCGGCATCTTCCGGCCCCAGTAATGCTTTGTGCGAATGACCACGAAGACATCGCGATCTCACGAACGTGACGTCATCTCAGGTCCTTCGCGCAAAGCATTACTGGGACCGGAAGATGCCGGGAGCGTGACGGACAGGCGGGAAGGTTCCGGCCGCCGTCGGAAGGTGAGAATATCTGTTTTTTTATTTTTTTTATTATTTTTAACATCCTATCTTTTACTACTGATGCCACATAGGCAGCATCAATAGTAAAAAGTTGGTCACACTTGTCAAGTCCTATGCTTGACAAGTGTGACCAACCTGTCAATTTCCTTTCCAAGCGATGCTTGAAGTCGCTTGGAATACGCAAGCATTCCGCAAGCGAAAAACGCTTGCAAAACGCTTGTTTTTATCAGGAAAAATGCATGCGAATTTGCATGCGTTTTACCCACGGCGGGAGATGCGGAAATGTTGCGGATATTTCCGCAGCATTTCTACAATGTGGGTACATAGCCTTAATGAGAAATTCCAGTTGGAATGAGGATTGCAAGGATCCTCGTAACCATTTTTGTAAATTGCAATATTCTTTCCCATAGCGATACAGTAAAGAGCACTTTAATATCATGATATCCATGAGATTCCCAATTTTCACAGGGTGTCCTAGACTAAATCATCCCTGGGCAACGTCCATTCATTAGGCGGCTGCTTATTATTATTTTTTAATTTTCTGCAATACTTGTTAATTTTATTTCAAAGTAAACAAGAAAGATTGATTGTTGTAAGACGCAATAAAAAGTAATCACATTTTAATGATCTGAAATGTGGATTTATTGATTTAAGTCATCCCTGCAGACCGTCCATGATGATGGAAAATTGAAAATCCATAGTGCAGCCATCAAGGGCCACAACCACAAAGACATCACTTTGGTATTAGCGGTAAATAAAGTCTTAGCTCTTAATCCAACACTATTAAACAATTTTTAATGTTGGTGATCTTTTTATATTGTGTTTTATAATAATAATAAAGTGTAATATGATGGATGGTTGTATTCACGTTTGCATTACTGACTTTCCATCAGGATCTTGCTGGAAAGACAAGTGTACAAGAAAGCAGCGGTCCGGGTATCTCACATCATTATTGATGCAAATACTGCAACAATGATAAACCCCATTATACTGCAGAGAAAGAAAAACTGGTGTCAATGCAGCAGGTGCAGGCACGAAAAATCTTAGTAACATAGTAGCATAGTTAGCAAGGCCGAAGAAAGACATTTGTCCATCCAGTTCAGCCTATATTCCATCAGAATAAATCCCCAGATCTTCGTCCTTCTAAAGAACCTAATCACTGTGAGATACAATATTGTTACGCTCTCTTGAACCCCTCGACTGAGTTCGCCATCACCACCTAAGGGTACGTGCACACGTTGTGGATTAGCCTGCATAATTTTCTGCAGAGAATCCACACCTCTTGGCAGAAAATGCAGGGCAATTCGCTTGCGAATTTCATCCAAAATTGATGCGGATTTCTTGCAGATTTTAATGCGTTTTTTACTGTGCGGATTTGTTAGGTGGTACTGGGAATGGATCTGTGAACTTTCTCCCTTGTGCTTCTGGAGGAGAGAGAGAGACAGAGGGAAGGAGAGAAAGAGAGACAGAGAGAATGAATACGTGCCAAAAGGAAAACGCTGCTGCGGATCCGCAAAAATAATTGACATGCTGCGGAAAAAACCTGCTGCAAATCTGCGCAGATTTTTCCGCAGCATGAGCACAGCAATTCTTATTCTAGTTTCACACTTGCGTATGGAGGAGCTGCGGAGGGATGCGGACTTCCTCTGTGAAGCTCCGCCCACGGCCGCACCTCCTCTGGTCAGCTCCACCTCCGTCGGCGTGCGGCCTGCGTACCCTATCTTTAGCATAAGGTACGCAGGCCGTGCTGTTGTATGCAGATGCCTCCGTATGTGTCATTTTGATGGTGCGGTGACCGCACCAAAATGCAACACGTTGCGTTCGGCGCAGGTCACCGCACCATCAAAACGACGCATGTGGAGGCATCCGCATACATCGGCATGGCCTGCATACCTAATGCTAAAGATAGGGTACGCAGGCTGCATGCCGACGGAGGCGGAACTGACCGGAGGAGGTGCAGCCGTGAGCGGAGCTTCACAGAGGAAGTCCGCATCCCTCTGCAGCTCCTCCATACGCTAGTGTGAAACTAACCTTAATTTACCATTGACTAACATTGGCTGTACACTACACTGCGGATTTGATGCAATTCCGCGCGTCCAAAAATGCTGCGGATCCGCATCAAAATCCGCAACGTGTGCACATAGCCTAAAGAATCCTCTTCTATGTTGGTGGAAAAACCTTCACTCCTCCAGACGCAGAGAATACCCCCTTGTGACCATCACCTTCCTTGCTATAAACACATCCTTGGAGAGAATTTGTATTGTCCCCTTATATACTTACTAGCTATTGAACCCGTTCTACGCCCTGGTGGTGAGCATATTTACTGGTATATGGTCACCCATCCTGGTATGTGCTGCCCCCCTCCTATCCTGGTATGCATAGCACCCCACATCCCTTTCCTGGTATGCATGGTACACCTCATCCCTATCCTGCTATGCATGGCCCCCTCATCCCTATAATGGTATGCATGGCCCCCTCATTGCTATTCAGGTATATATGGTCCCCTCATCCCCCCTGCATCCTGGTATGCATGGCACCCCATTCCTCCTCCTGGTATGCATGGTCCCCTCACCCCCCAATTCTGGTATGCTGTACCCCCTCATCCCTATCATGGTATGCATGGTCCCTTCACCACCCAATCCTGGTATGCATGGTCCCCTCACCCCCCAATCCTGGTATGCATGGTCCCCTCACCCCCCAATCCTGGTATGTATGGTCCCCTCACCCCCCAATCCTGGAATGCATGGTTCCCTTACCCCCCAATCCTGGTATGCATGGTCTCCTCACCCCCCAATCTTGGAATGCATGGTCCCCTCACCCCTCAATCCTAGTATGCATGGTCCCCTCACCCCTCAATCCTGGTATGTATAGTCCCCTCATCCCCCAATCCTGGTATGCATAGTCCCCTCACCCCCCAATCATGGTATGTATGGTCCCCCCTATCGTAGGATGTATGGTACCCCCTCTCCCCTCAATCCTGGTGTGCATGGTTCCCTCATCCCCAATCCTGGTATACATGGCACCCCTTACCTCCCAATTCTTTTATGCATGGTCCCCTCATCCCCAATCCTGGTACGCATGGTACCCCTCATCCCCAATCCTGGTATGCATGGTACCCCTCACCCCCCTATCATGATATGCATGGTACCCCTGATCCCCCAATCCTGGTATGCATGGTCCCCTCACCCCCAATCCTGGTATGCATGGTCCCCTCACTCCCCTATCCTGGTATGCATGGTCCTCTCACCCCATTATCATGGTAGGCATGGTCCGTTCACCCTCCTGTCCTGGTATGCATGTTACCCTCACCCCCCATGCTGATATGCATGGTCCCCTCACCCCCAATCCTGATATGCATGGTCCCCTCACCCCCCTATCCTGGTGTGCATGCTACCCCTCACCCCCCATCCTGATATGCATGGTCCTCTCACCCCCCTTTCTTGGTATGCATGGTACCCCCTCATCCATATCCTGGTATGCATGGTCCTCTCAACCCCCTATCCTGGTATGCACGGTCCCCCTCACCCTTCAATCCGGGTATGCATAATCCCCTCATCCCTTATCCTGGTAGGCATGGTCCCCTCACCCCCATATCGTGATATACATGGTCCCCTCACCCCCCTATCCTGGTATGCATGGTCCCCCTCACCCCCCAATCCTGGTATGCATGGTCCCCTCACCAACATATCCTGATATGCATGGTCCCTTCACCCACCATCTTGGTATGCATGCTACCTCTCACCCCCCCTCCTGATATGTATGGTCCCCCTCACCCCTATTAAACTACACACATACAAAAAAAAAAAAAAACATTTATACTCACCTTTCTTTCCTGTGCTCCAGCATTGTCCCGTTCTGCCGGAGGCCCGGGGAGGAGTGTGGGGGAGGAGTGTGGAGGGAGGATTGTGTTGTCGAGTAAGTACACGCATGCCCATACCGCGCTGTCTGGCGCCATATTGCTGAAGACACACTGCAAATGTGTCATCAGCATGCACGATTCTGATGCGCACTCCTGCCCCAGTCTCCTGCGAGAAGAAAAGCGCAGCGGCAACGCTCCTCCCAGACAGATAAGTATGTAAGTATGGTGCCAGAGATCGTGGTATGCATTCAGTGTCTACCGCGATCTCCGGCACCATACACACTCCCTGTACTGCTGGATGCCTTCTTCTGTCTGGAGCCAGACTGCACAGAAGCGTCGCAATTGCGCAGTCTATAAAGGCTTCGGACAGAGTAACTGTCATGATCCCAGGGCAGGTTTTTACCTGCATGTCAGGGGTTAATGTCTTGAGTCCAGTGCAGGCTTTGACCTGCATGCCTGGGGTTAATTATTGTGGCCTCTCTTTGGTTCAGGGAGAGCTTCTTATAGCCCTGAGAAACACCAATCCCCGTTAGTTATAATTTTGCCTTTGGCCGAGTGTGTTGACCCCTGTGTGCCTGTGCCTGTTCATTGTCTTCTAGCTTGCTTATATGGTTCTGACCCGGTTCTGTCCCCCTTTTGTGAGTTTGCCTGTTGATTCAGTACTGCTCTCCCTTCTCTATGTATGACTCCTTACCTGTGACCTGACTATTCTTTGCTCGCCTCTCTTGTACTTTGCAGCTATCTCCGTGTATAACTCATTGGCTACGTCCTGTCTCCCCGTTCTGTCTATCCTCTGGTTTTGTCATGCCATCTCGTGCTTTCACCCCAGCCTGTCTATGCCCCTTGGTAACTTTGTTCCGTAGTTACCCTGCTAGGAGTTTTCCTGCAGCTCGTAACTCTCTGAGGTTTAGGCCATGCCCCCAGCAGTCACATGCTTAAGGTCCTGCTGGTCTGAAGCACGCACCTTCTCTGCTGCGGCCCGCTCCACAGGTATCGCTGAGCACAGTTTTTCTTACTGAGGACACACGCACTGGTTCAGTGAGCAAGTGCAGTTCG
Source organism: Dendrobates tinctorius (assembly GCF_039654945.1). NCBI lineage: Eukaryota > Metazoa > Chordata > Amphibia > Anura > Dendrobatidae > Dendrobates > Dendrobates tinctorius. The sequence continues at coordinate 14,578,382 of NW_027361726.1, forward strand.
GTGTGCCTGACAGTAACGATTCCAGCGTTATATTATAGATACATGGTTATTAGATCGCCGCTCAGTCATCTTTTTTCTAGACTAAATAGTCCTAATTTTGCTAATCTTTCTGGGTTTTTTAGTTCCCCATCCCCTTTATTAATTTTGTTGCCCTCCTTTGTACTTGCTCTAGTTCCACTATATCCTTCCTGAGCACCAGTGCCCAAAACTGTACACAGTACTCCATGTGCGGTCAAATCAGAGATTTGTACAGAGGCAGTATAATGCTCTCATTATTTGTAACCAGACCTCTTTTAATGCACCCCATGACCCTGTTTGCATTGGCAGCCGCTGCCTGGCACTGGCTGCTCCAGGTAAGTTTATCATTAACTAGGATCCCCAAGTCCTTCTCTGTGTCAGATTTACTCAGTGGTTTCTGGTTCAGTGTGTAATGGTGATACTGATTCTTTCTTCTCATGTGTATAACCTTAAATTTATCACTGTTAAACCGCATCTGCCACCATTCGGCCCAAGTTCCCAACTTATCCAGATCCATCTGTAGCAGAATACTATCTTCTCTTGTACTGACTGCTTTACATAGTTTTGTATCATCTGCAAATATCGATATTTTACTGTGTAAACCTTCTACCAGATTGTTAATAAATATGTTGAAGAGAATAGATCCCAATGCCGACCTCTGCAGTACCCCACTGGTCACAGTGACCCAGTTAGAGAAAATACCACTTATAACCACCCTCTGCTTTCTATGACTAAGCCAGTTACTTACCCAGTTACACACATTTTCCCCCAGACCCAGCATTCTCATTTTGTGTACCAACCTCTTGTGTGGCACGATATCAAACGCTTTGGAAAAATTAAGATATACCACGTCCAGTGACTCACCTTGGTCCAATCTATAGCTCATCTCTTCATAAAAACTTATTAGATTGGTTTGACAGGAGGATTCCTCATAAACCCATGCTGATATGGAGTTAGTCTGGTTTCACACTTGCTTTGGGCACAGCTGTGGAGGGTGGCGTAGTTCCCCCGTTAAGCCTCGCCCACTGCCGCAGCTCTTCCATTCAGGTCCGCCTACGTCGGCATGCATCCTGCATACCTATCTTTCAAATTTTGTCTGAGAGGGATATTTAAGGCGAATCTTTTGGCACAGAGACACACTGCCCCCAGAGGAAGCGGAAAGCGAAACGTGCGTCGGAGCCTCGGCGTGACATGCAGGCATCGCATTATGGGTATGAAATTGTTGTGCTTTCAGTAGTTCATATGCTTTCTTTATTACCATGGCTGATTCTACCCCCTTTTTTCTCCCCTCTTTATGGGACTGGATTCACTCTATTATCCCTCCTATTATTTGTTTACATATATCTCCCCTCTCCTTCTGTACTGTGGTAATTTTTTCGCCCATATCTGTGGAACTAAGTGATGTTTATGGCTTATGGCTAGTCCATACAATCAGGGCAACTGTTACCACCCACCTTTCGTGTCTCCCCTTTTTTCCTCATAGATTGTAAGCTTGCGAGCAGGGCCCTCATTCCTCTTGGTATCTGTTATGATCTATGTGATTATTATTATGCTGTAATGTATATTGTCTGTACAAGTCCCCTCTGAAATGTAAAGTGCTGCGGAATATGTCAGCGCTATAGAAATAAAATGAATTATTATAATTATTATTATGTTTACATGCATTTCTTATTATATATCTTCTTGCTCCCTGAATGAAATACTGTTAGCGTGGCTGGTCTGGAGCCGGAATCCCCAGGAGTGGACCCTCTGGGGCGTGGCACCGAGGAGCCCCGGGCAAGCTGCCAGGTGGAACCGACCCCTATACAGGGACCGTTAGGAACAGGCCCAGGGGTTAGAGTACCACGGTAGCCGATACCGAGAGGTGCGGCTCAGGATGGAGTGGAATAGGAGTGTGGGACTGAAGTGTAGATGACAGGACAAAGCTGGAACACAGGAGACAGGAGTGGAGTAAGACTGTAGACTGGATCATGGAGGGATGGCTGTAGCAGGAACACAGGAGACAGGCTTGGAGTAGGCCTGAAGGACTGGAGCAGGATGAAACAGGAACACTGGAGGCAGGACTGGAGTAGGATGGAAGGACTGGAGCAGAATGGAACAGGAACACCGGAGGCAGGACTGGAGTAGGACAGATGGACTGGAGCAGGATGGAACAGGAACACCGGAGGCAGGACTGGAGTAGGACAGATGGACTGGAGCAGGATGGAACAGGAACACCGGAGGCAGAACTGGAGTAGGACGGAAGGACTGGAGCAGGATTGAACAGGAACACCGGAGGCAGGACTGGAGTAGGACGGAAGGACTGGAGCAGGATGGAACAGGAACACCGGAGGCAGGACTGGGAGGCTGCTGCAGGGAGCACACGAGAACGGGACTGTGAGACTGCAGAGAGCACACGAAGAAGCGAGGTCCAGTGTGCTAGGAAACACAACGATCAGGCGCCACCCTCAGGGGGAAGCGGCCTGATATGCCCCTGTCTGGTCTGCCATTGATCAGGGGGTGCTTCCGGGTCAGGGCATAGCCAGAGTACAAGAAGCAGAAGGGAGGCGCGGCAGCGGCCTATGGCGCATGCGCATTGCATGCAGAGACGCCGTCGGCCGCGCGCCTGTCAGAGGTGACCGCCGCTGCTTTTTGGTGGTGAGGATCTGCGGCGTGGGAGCGATGACTGAGTATGCAGAGACGGCGTGGGAGCGGAGGCCAGGTGAGTATGTCGGAACGGCGTGACAGTACCCCCTCCCCTAAGCCACCCTCCCCGGAGATTAGCAAGAAATCTCTTGAGGTTAAGGGGAGCATTGATATTCTCCCGAGGTTCCCAGGATCTCTCCTCAGGACCAAAGCCCTTCCAGTCAACAAGAAAAAATGTCCTACCTCTAACCTTCTTCATGGCGATAATGTCCTCCACTTCAAAAACATCATCGGCACCCACCAGCTGAGGACCGGAATCGGGCAAGGAATGGAAGCGATTCAGCACCACAGATTTCAGGAGAGAGATGTGGAAGGTGTTCGGGACCCCGAGCGAAGCAGGCAACCTCAATTTGTAGGCGACTTCGTTGATACGTGCAAGAATTTCAAATGGACCGATGTAGCGTGGCCCCAAATTGTAGGAGGGCAGTTTCAACCAGATGAATTTGGACGAGAGCCAGACCTTGTCCCTGACACGATAGGGTGGAGGATCCAATCTCTTCTTGTCGGCATAATTCTTCATCCGATCAGCGGACCTCTTGAGTGATGTGTTGGTCTCGGCCCAAATCTTGGAAAATTCGGAGGACAAAGCGTTGGCCATGGGTACCTCGGAGGCAGGGGTTATTGGAAGGGGAACACCAGGATGTCTGCTGAACACAATGAAAAACGGAGACTTGGCCGAGGACTCGCCAGCATGGTTGTTGTAAGCGAACTCTGCCCAGGGAAGTAAGTCAACCCAATCGTTCTGGTGGGCATTGGAGAATTGGCATAGGTACCCAGTCAACGTCTGGTTGGTACACTCCACCTGCCCATTGGACTGTGGATGGTAGGTCGAGGAGAAGTCAAGGGAAACGTTCATGAGCTTACAAAGTGATCGCTAGAACTTGGAGGTGAACTGAACCCCTCGGTCAGACACAATGCGTTGAGGTAGTCCATGGAGTCTGAAGATTTGGTGGATGAAGACTTTGGCCAGCTCTGGAGCCGAGGGGAGACCTGGCAGAGGGACAAAGTGGACCATCTTGGAAAAATGATCCACCACCACCAAGATGACTGTGCAGCCAGAAGAACAGGGTAGGTCGGTGATGAAATCCATGGCAATGTTTTCCCAAGGGACAGCAGGGAGGGGCAACGGCAGCAACAGGCTGCAACGGCAGCAACAGGTCTTCGTGGCACTTTGTTTTTTGCACAGGATGGACAAGAAGCCACAAAATCGAGTACATCTTGGCGAAGCGTGGGCCACCAGTAGTGACATGCAATAAGATCCAGGGTCTTCTTAGTCCCGACATGGCCGGCCAGTTTGGAGGAGTGCCCCCATAGGAGGACTTTTCGCTTGAGGTTCTCAGGCACAAGCGTTTTGCCAGGAGGAGGAGCAAGCCAGTTCACTGGAGCCACTGTGATGATCCTAGTGGGGTCAATGATATGCGAGGGTTCCTCCGTGGTTTCGTGTGGCTGGAAGACCCTGGACAGAGCATTGGCTTTGGTATTTTTGCTGCTGGGATGGAAACGGAGCTCGAAGTCAAATCGGGCAAAAAATAAGGACCATCTGGCCTGAAGAGAGTTGAGTCTCTGGGCAGACGGGTAATAGGCCAGATTCTTGTGATCCGAGAAGATGACAAAGGGATGGACAGCTCCCTCCAGGAGGTGACGCCACTCCTCCAAAGCCAACTTGATGGCCAGAAGTTCCCAGTTGTCGATCGAGTAGTTACACTCAGATGGAGAAAAGGCCTTCGAGAAGAAGCCACAAGGGTGCAGATGACCGGAGGCGGATCTCTGGGACAATACTGCCCCGGCACCTGTCGAGGAAGCGTCCACCTTGAGTACAAAAGGTCGGTTGCTCTCCGGGTGATGCAGGACTGGAGCCGTGGAGAAAGCCCGTTTTAGGGTCAAAAAGGCCTCTTTAGCCTCCGGAGGCCAATCTTTGGGAGTAGTCCCTTTACGGGTGAGAGCAGAAATAGGTGTTGTGATTGCGGAAAAGTGAGAGATGAATTGCCGGTAATAATTGGCGAATCCGAGAAATCGTTGTATCGCCCTTACTCCGACGGGGCGAGGCCATTTGAGAATGGCAGACAACTTCTCGGGGTCCATCCTCAGTCCAGCGTCAGAGATAATGCTTCCCAGAAACGGCAGAGAGGTCTGTTCGAAGAGACATTTCTCTATCTTCGCATATAGGCGGTTCTCCCGAAGACGCTGTAACATCAAGCGGACACTCTTTCTATGGGACAAGAGATCCGGCGAGAAGACGAGGATGTCGTCCAAGTACACGACCACACAGGTGTACAAGAGGTCCTGGAAGATCTCGATGATGAACTCTTGAAACACCGCAGGAGCATTGCAGAGACAGGGGCATGACCAGGTACTCGCAATGGCCATCTCGAGTGTTGAAAGCCGTCTTCCACTCGTCTCCAGTGTGGATACGGACCAGATTATAGGCTCCTCTGAGGTCCAGCTTGGAGAAGATCTGAGCCCCTCTGAGATGGTCAAACAACTCCGGAATGAGTGGAAGAGGGTACCTGTTCTTGATTTTAAGCTCATTCAAGCCCCTATACTCACTGCACAGCCGTAGAGTTCCATCCTTTTTGACGAAGAAAAACCCGGCTCCTGCGGGCGAAGAGGATTTCCGAATAAAGCCTTTGGTGAGGTTCTCCCAGACGTATTTGGACATGGCTTTGGTCTCAGTGGGAGACATGGGGGTAGATTCTGCCCCTTGGGGGGTTGAACCGGGAACAAGTTCAATTGGGCAGTCAAAGTGCCGGTGTGGAGGAAGGACCTCCGCTTCCTTCTTATCAAAGACATCGACGTAGGAACTGTAGGATGGAGGGAGACCCGGAAGGTCTGGGAGTGGCTGAGGAGCGGCCGCCAGGTGGACAGGAGTCAGACAGCGAGCTTCATGGCATGGGTGCCCCCAGCTGAGTATCTCCCCAGAAGACCAGTTGAGAACAGGCTGATGAGTCCTTAACCATGGGAGACCGAGTAGAATGGCGTGGGAGAGCTTAGTTAAAACGTTAAAGGCTATCTTCTCTCGATGTAAGGCACCGACTTGCAACTCCATTTCTTCAGTGACCAAGGTGACGGTCACCTGTAGTGGTTTGCCATCCACCGCGGTAATCTGGAGAGGGTTAGATAGAGCAACCACGGGAATTTGATATTTGTCCACATCTTCAGGCCGAATGAAGTTTCCTGCCAAGCCCGAATCCACGTAGGCCACCTCGGACCCACGTCTCTCCCCTGAAAGCAAAAGAACAGATATAGTAAGAGGTTGAGAGGGATCATCATCACTTAGGGAGGCCTCTCTTACCTGACCTAGGCGGAGGAGTTTCCCTGTCTCTTAGGACATGTGCAGATATAGTGTGATGAACCTCCGCAGTAAAGGCACAGACCTTGTGCCCGCCTCTCTTGCTGACGCAACTTGGCCAACTTGAGGGGGTCTATCTGCATGGACTCGACTGAAGAGGAAGAAGGGGACCCGGCTGAACGAGGACTGGCAGAAGGGGCAAGAAGGGGAGCTGACCTAGTGGACCTCCTGTCTCTCGCTGACTCCCGAGCACGCTCCTGGAAGCGTAGGTCAATGCGGATAGCCAGCGAGATAAGGTCCTCTAAGGTGGTCAGGGTATCTCGACTTGCGAGTTAATCTTTTATTCTGCCTGAAAGACGGTGCCAGAGCACCCCTACCAAAGCCGTGTTATTCCAGCCGAGCTTGGAGGAGATGCGAAAGCAGATAGCATAGTGTCCGACCGTGAGAGAGCCCTGATGTTGGTTAAAGAGTGACTCGGTGAGAGCGGCTAACCGACCCGGCTCATCGAAGACCCTGCGAAAAGTATCCAAGAAAACTGGAAGACTTGAGACAACGGGATTGTCCCGTTCCCAGAGAGGGGCCTCTCCCTCCAGATGGGACATAATAAAGGCTACTTTGGCCCGTCAGAGGGATATTACTGCGGCAACCATTCAAAGTGGAGGCTACACTGATTTAAGAACCCCCTGCAGAGCTTGGGATCCCCAGTGAAGCGAGGCGGTTTGGCGAGGCGGGGCATCGGGAGAGCTGTAGGAGTAGAGAGAGGAGTCGGAGTTGCGGCCGCAGACTGGAGGACCGACAAGCGGCTATCAAAGGAGGCCATGTAAGACAAAATTTGGGCTTAAGTATCTTGTTGCTGGCCCAGCTCCTGTTGAAGACTGGTCAGTAGATTGGCAGTTCCATGATCGGTCACCTGCAGGGCCAACAAACGGGTGTCCATAGACTTCATGACAGACATAATGCATCCCTGATTCTCCCACAGGAAGAGTAACTCTTTGTGGGTAGCAGCAGTAGTACTGGCGGAGTCCATGACCTGATCGTACTGTTAGGGTGGCTGGTCTCGAGCCGGAATCTCCAGGAGAGGACCCTCTGGGGCGTGGCACCAAGGGGCCCCGGACGAGCTGCCAGATGGAACCGACCCCTATACAGGGACCGTTAGGAGCAGGCCCAGGGGTTTGAGTACCGAGAGGGGCAGCTCAGGATGGACTGGAGTAGGCGTGTGGGACTGAAGTGTAGATGACAGGACAGAGCTGGAACACAGAAGACAGGAGTGGAGTAAGACTGTAGACTGGAACGTGGAGGGATGGCTGGAGTAGGAACACAGGAGACAGGCTTGGAGTAGGACAGAAGGACTGGAGCAGGATGGAACAGGAACACTGGAGGCAGGACTGGAGTAGGACAGAAGGACTGGAGCAGGATGGAACAGGAACACCGGAGGCAGGACTGGAGTAGGATGAAAGGACTGGAGCAAGATGGAACAGGAACACCGGAGGCAGGACTGGAGTAGAATGGAAGGACTGGAGCAGGATGGAACAGGAACACCGGAGGCAGGACTGGAGTAGGACGGAAGGACTGGAGCAGGATGGAACAGGAACACTGGAGGCAGGACTGGAGTAGGACGGAAGGACTGGAGCAGGATGGAACAGGAACACCGGAGGCAGGACTGTGAGACTGGAGAGAGCGCACGAAGAAGCGAGACCCAGTGTGCTAGGAAACACAACGATCAAGCACCTCCCTCAGGGGGAAGCGGCCTGATATGCCCCTGTCTAGTCTGCCATTGGTCAGGGGGTGCTTCCGGGTCAGGGCATAGCCAGAGCACAAGAAGCAGAAGGGAGGCGCGGTCGCGGCCTAGGCGCATGCGCATTGCATGCAGAGACGCCGTCGGCCGCGCACCTGTCAGAGGTGACCACCGTGGCTGTCGGGCGGCGAGGGGCTGTGGCGTGGGAGCGATGGCCGGGTGAGTATGCAGAGACGGCATGGGAGCGGAGGCCGGGTGAGTAAGTCGGAATGGCGTGACAAATACTATTTGATGCCTGCTCTGTCATACCATAGTTGCATAATTATTCACTGGTGTTTATTGTTTTTGTACTTTGTATATAGTATTTAGTGTATGCACTTCATTTAATGCCGTTTGTCATCATGATTTAATAAGGCTATTTGCACTTTTGCATAAACTCGGCATTAGCAACTCTTTCTTTATGCTGTTCCATGTACTCATATTTGCTTTTTCGGAGAAGTAAGATCTCCTATGTTCTTTGCTGGTTATACTTGTATTACTACTATACTGCAACTACTACTACTATCACTTCAAGTACTTCTACTACTATACTTACCACTACTGGTGTTAGTATAATAATAATAGTAGTAATACTAATAATTGTTTCCACTGTTACTTTACTAGTACAGTTACTACTATTCTAGTACTAACACTTAAATCACTTCTATTATTCTATTACAAATTTTCTACCATCACTAGCACCATTACTATTTTTCTAGTACTAATATTTCATATAGTACTTCTATTACTTCTATACTGTTATAACTACTACCATCAGTTCAAGTACTTCTACTATTCCTCCCACTACTGTTACTACTAAAAATAATATAATAATAATTGTTTCTACTACTATTACAAAACTATTACCATTACTACTCTTTTAGTACTAATACTTAAAATACTTCTTCTATTGCCATTATAGTATTACAAGTACTTTCACCATCACTTCCAGAATTACTTCACGTATTCCTTGTATTACTACGACACTGTAACTTACGTTGTTATTGCTTCACACAAGTACAAAAATAAAGATTGCGGACGGCACCACTATTACCAGGTATCCGCTGGTGGTGTATGTCTGGCAGCAAGCTGTCGTCCAGAGCTCCTGGGTGCTTGACCTCGCAGCGATCAACTCATTGAATCCATATAGAGGAAAGGTCGCACTCAACAGGATAAATTATGGCTCATTTATTCACACATAGTTACATGTCAGGTCAGAGTGGAAATACAAGAGGTCCCGTGGAAGCGCTAGAACAGCGCGAAACGGCCGTTGTCAGGTTGTGAACACTCTTGTATTTCCACTCTGACCTGACATGTAACTATTTGTCAATAAATGAGCCATTGCTTCTACCACTACTAGGAAATCTTCTATCACTATTACTAATTCTAATATTACTTTCAATATTCTACTATTACTACTGGTATTACTATTACTGCTATAACCAATAAGTCAAATACTACTGTTACTAAAAAAATTAATAATTGCATTAACAAGTTCACTATTAGTAATAATAATTACATGTTAATAATATAGATATTTGCTTCATCTGTTGCTGATGCTATTTCAACAACATACTATTAGGCCGAAGTCACACCAGCGATGAATACGGAAGAGTGCTATGTGAAAAAAATCGCAGAGCACTCGAACCTGTATTCATCTATTGGAGAACTCACATCAGCTTTATTTTTCTAATCTATATTGTAAATATGAGAAATATCACAGCACTGTCCGTGTATCTCAGCCAAGTCTCGCCAATGCAAGTCTATGGGTGCAATAAAAAAATCGCACGCTACACGGACCATGCGTGTGACTTGCAAGAAATACGCAAGCATTGGGCAGGTGACATGAAATTGCCTCATCCATTATCAAGAAGCTTTGGCATGCTAATAACCCTGGGAAGTTATAGAACAAGCCACCATCATGCCTACACAGAGTACAACATGATGGCAAGACAAATTAATATTGAGCTTTTGATTGTTCTGGTGCGGGAGAGGCCAGAAATTTGGGATGTACGTGATGCACATTATGCAGACAATGGTCGCAAGGACGCATCATGGAAGCCGGGCAAATTTTTCCAACATGAATAGAGTACACCTTCAAAAAAAATTGTGTGTTATAGAGGCCTGATCCAGAGACCACAAAAAATTCTTCTGTTCCTAGTGTCACACAGTAAGGGACCTGACTTTAAAATAGTTTGTAGCATCTAGCAGGGCCGGACTGGGACTAAAATTCAGCCCTGGCATTTGAAGTTACACAGGCCCACTAGTCACATGGTGACTATATAATATCTTTGTACACTTGTAGTTTACAAGAAGTGAGAGAAGATTAACACAACTATATAACATGTAGTCACAGCTGTGCCCAGTATTTCAGCTCAGTCCTATTTATTGCTTTTATGTACAGTACTCCTCCCAAATCTCTGTCCACTTTTGTATGCATGATTACAGAATTCCTGGCAGAACTGCTCTCTATTGGGCAACCAGACCCCCTGGTCATAGCCGCCCCTATCATACCTCCCAACTTTTGAAGAAGGGAAAGATGGACAAAGACTGCGGCGCGCACAGCGCGCCGCTACAAATTTTTAGCCACGCCCAGCCACACCCATTTCACAACTAGTCACACCCATGTCCACACCTAATCGCACCCATTTAGCACTGCTGATCACACTGACTGGTACTGAGGGCACAGTGGCTGGCATTATGGGCACACTGACTGGCACTAAGAAAGAGAGAAAACAGAGAGAGAGAAAAAAGAAAACTGTCAGGAACACCGCACTGCACTTGCTCACTGTGCCAGTGCGGGTGTCCTGAGTACAAAGACAGTACTCACAGATACCTGTGGAGCAGGGCAGCAGCGGTGACGATGCGTGCTTCAGAGTATCAGGACCTGAAGCACATGACTGCTGGGGGCGTGGCCTAAGCTCCACAGATCTAGGAGCTGCAGGGAAACTCCTAGAAAGGTAACTACGGGGCAATGTTACCAAGGGGCATAGACAGAGACAGAAACCAGACGAAGCCAGGGTCAAAGCACCAGATAGCAATACAGTACCACGGGGTTTACACAGAAAGGATAGTCAGGACGTAGCAATAGGTCAGAAAACCAGAACGGGCAAAAGACGGTACAATAGGGACAAACTGTAACGGAGTAACGATAGCCAAGCCAGGAGGTCAGAACCGGAGAAGACAGTAGTACCAAAGCGAGAGACGGAGTACAGAGTGAGGGAACAGGCCGGGTCATACACGGGAATCAAACAAGCAACACAGAATACACGCACACCAGAACAACAGTATAGCTGACAGAGAACCCTGGTAAAGAGTGAGTATAAATACCCCTCCCAGATCCAGAAAGAGGCCACGAACACTTAACCCTGTGAGTGCAGGGCAAGAACCCTGTTCAAACCATGACAGTACCCCCCTCTTAATGGGGGGCCACTGGACCCCCAGGCTTGTCTAGGTATCTGGCGTGGAAAGCCCGCACCAGACGATCGGCATGCACCGAACTGGCCGGAACCCATGACCGATCCTCCAGAGAGTACCCCTTCCAGTGTATCAGATACTGGAGTCTCCGGCGCACCCACCGGGAGTCAACAATGCGCCCTAATTCATACTCCAGCTGCCCCTCTACCAGCACTGGCGGAGCATTTGATGAGGGATCCTCTCTCACCGTCCCCACAGGCTTTAACAGGGACCTGTGGAAGACATTAGAAATTTTAAAGGAGGTGGGCAGCTGCAGTCGGTAGGCTACTGGGTTAACAACCTCCACAACTTTGTATGGGCCAATAAACTTGGGGCCCAGCTTTATAGAAGGTATCTTAAGCTTGATATTGCAGGTGGATAGCCACACCTTCTCCCCTACTGCAAATGCTGGACCTGGCCCCCTCCTCCTGTCAGCAAACCGCTTATAGTTTTCCTGGGCCTTGGAAATATTCCTCTGAACCTCCCTCCAAAGAATTCTAAGACGTTGTGTCACATCCTCAGCACCAGGACAACCTGAATCCATACGGGAAAACTCTCCAAAATGTGGGTTAAAGCCATAGTTGACCTGAAAAGGAGACTTCCCAGTAGACTGACTCACACGACCGTTGAATGCAAACTCTGCCATGGGCAATACCTCACACCAGTCCTGCCTGGAAGAGGCCAAGCATCTCAGAATCTGCTCCAACGATTGGTTCGTGCGCTCCATCTGTCCATTAGACTCTGGGTGGTAGGCAGAGGAGAAGGACAACGAAATCCCCAGCTTTTTGCAAAAAGCCCTCCAGAACCTGGCTACAAACTGTACCCCTCTGTCTGACACCACATTCATAGGCACTCCATGTAACCTAATTATATGCTGCATAAATAAGCGGGCCAGGGTTTCAGCAGATGGTAACGCGGGGAGAGGTACAAAGTGAGCTTGTTTTGAAAACCTATCCACCACCACCCATATCACCGAGTTGCCCCTGGAAGGGGGAAGATTTGTGATAAAATCCATGGACAAATGTGTCCATGGTCTATCCGGAATTGGCAAAGGCACCAATTCCCCGGCCGGCCGGACCTGAGAACTTTTAGAACGAGCGCACACCCCACATGCAGTCACAAACTTTTTAATATCTGTTACCATAGAGGGCCACCAGAAATCCCTCGCAATTGCCCCCCGGGTAGCTGCAAACCCAGGATGAGCACTCAACACAGAATCATGAAATTCCTGCATAAGTCCGAGACGGAAATGTTCCGGTACAAACAATTTACCCGGGGGTTTACCACCAGGAGCCCGAGCCTGGGCCTCCAAAATCCCTCTCTGTAACTCAGATGAGATTTCGGCCACCACTACTCCTGGCTGAAGAATGGAGGAGGGAGGTTCTGGAGGGGACACCGAATCAAAGTTTCGGGATAAGGCATCAGCCTTGATGTTTTTAGATCCCGGGCGGAATGTGATGGTAAACTGAAAATGAGAAAAAAAAAGTGCCCACCGAGCCTGTCTGGGGGTCAATCTCTTGGCAGACTCGATATAGGCCAAATTTTTGTGATCAGTGATGACTGTAATGGGATGAACAGACCCCTCCAGGAAGTGCCTCCATTCTTCAAAAGCCAACTTTACCGCCAACAACTCTCTATTGCCGACATCGTAATTTCTCTCAGCAGAGGAAAATTTTTTAGAGAAGAAGGCGCAAGGCCTCAGGTTAGTAAGGGTAGGAGGGCCCTGAGACAAAACTGCCCCCACCCCCACTTCCGAGGCGTCAACCTCCACGACAAAAGGTCTTGACGGGTCGGGTTGTACCAATACAGGGGCTGAAGAAAAGCACTTTTTTAATGTCATGAAAGAGTTTTTTGCAGCTACAGACCAATTTTTTACATCAGCTCCCTTGAGAGTGAGGTCCGTTAGAGGCTTTACCACCTGCGAAAAGCCCTTAATAAATTTCCTATAAAAGTTGGCAAAGCCCAAAAATCGTTGCAACCCTTTCAAGTCATGAGGTTGCACCCACTCCGTAACAGCCTGGACTTTCTTAGGATCCATGCGGAACCCCTCTCCTGACACAATCAACCCCACAAAGGATACTTCTTACATGAAAAATGAGCATTTTTCCAGCTTGGCATACAAATGATTCTCCCTCAGTCTCATGAGAACCATCCGCAAATGGTGCAAGTGAGATTGACTGTCCACCGAGTACACCAGAATGTCATCCAAATAGATAACCACAAAACGACCGATTAAATCAGAGAAAATTACATTAATAAAATTCTGAAAAACAGCAGGAGCGTTGGTGAGACCAAAGGGCATAACCAAGTTTTCGAACAGCCCTTCAGTCGTCAGGAATGCTGTTTTCCATTCGTCCCCTTCACGGACTCTTATAAGGTTATATGCCCCACGTAAATTCAGTTTAGAGAACCACTTGGCCCCGGTGAGTTGGTTACATAAATCAGGAATTAGGGGGAGAGGGTATGTATTTTTCACAGTAATTTTGTTTAATTCCCAAAAGTCGAGGCACGGCCGCAAACCACCATCTTTTTTCTTAACAAAAAAGAAGCCCGCTGCCACAGGTGAAACAGAAGGCCTAATATGCCCTTTGCGGAGACTCTCAGTAATGTACTCCTTCATGGCTAGACGTTCGGGCCCGGACAAATTGAAAAGGCGAGCCTTGGGTAACTTGGCTCCAGGGACTAGATTAATGGCACAATCAAAGGGTCTATGTGGTGGTAGCGCCTCAGCCTCACTTTCAGAAAATACGTCTTGAAAATCTTTCAGGCACTCCGGAATACCTTCCAGATCAACAGACGACACTGACACAGATTTTACTGGGGTGACAAGAGTTGTCAAGTTACAACATAGACCATTAGCCATACAACCCCACTGAATGATCTCCCCTGTGACCCAGTCAATAGTAGGATTGTGACGTTGAAGCCAAGGCATACCCAGTATCAGTCCAGCCAGCAGATTATTTATGACAAAACATCTTAATTTTTCCACGTGAGTGGAACCCACTTTCAGAGAAAAGGTATCAGTCATGAAACAAATTCCCTCCTGGGTGATAGGAGAAGAATCAATTGCCACGATTTTAACAGGATCTTTTAACCTGACTGTCCCTATCTTATGAAAAGTCACAACTTTGGCATCGATCAGATTAATAGAAGAACCACAGTCAACAAAGGCGGTAGTCCCAACCGGGCCGCCTGTAAGTTCCAGTTCCACCGGAAGCAGAATTTTAGTAAGCGAGTAAAAGGGTACCTGGGAGTCTGGGCAACCTCCTCGATTGTTACCCAGACTCAGTCGTTTTCCTGACGGCTTCACTAAAGAAGGGCAAGAAGGACAGTTCCTTCTCCAATGTCCAGCGGATCCACAGTAAAAGCACAATTGGTTGTTTCTTCGGTGTCTCCTCTCTTTTTCCTCCAATGACGTGGCACCAACCTCCATGGGCTCAGGACTAGATGCAGAGTCTCTCAGATTGGAGAATAAAGGGGTCTCCTGCAGCATGACCCCTCTTGCCCGCAGCCTACGGTCCATGCGGACAGCCTGGATCATAGCGTCCTCCAAAGAATCCGGTGGAGGATGAAGGGCTAGGGCATCTTTCAAACGTTCGGACAGGCCTCTACAGAACAAACCCCGGAGGGCAGCGTCATCCCAGGAGACCTCCGCTGCCCAGCGTCTGAACTCAGAGCAGAACCATTCAGCAGAGTTCCTTCCCTGTGTCACACTCATCACCATATCCTCTGCCAGACGCACTCTATCAGGCTCATCATAAATGTGCCCCAGAGCCTCAAAGAACAAATTCACAGACATGCGTTCAGGAGCAGAGGAAGAGAGAGAGAAAGTCCATGCCTGTGGAGCCCCCCGAAGTAGGGAAATGATGACCCCCACCCTCTGGAACTCATCCCCGGAAGAGCGGGGCCTCAGAGAAAAAAAAAGCTTGCATCCTTCTCTGAAAGACCTGAACTCCTTTTTATCCCCTGAGAAAAGGTCTGGCAATTTGACCGGAGATTCTGGCAATGCCAATGACACATCTCTATCCCCAGCACAAGAATCCCCTGTAGAGGCAGCCCCCTGTACCGTATCCACCAACTGATGCTGGGTCTGGGCCATCATGCGCTGTTCCACATTAAGTTTGTGGAACATTTGGGTCAGGTGCTTGACCTGATCAGCCAAGGCTTGTATGGGATCCATGAGGATAACACACTTTTTTTTTTCTTTTCTCAGAGGGGGAAAAAAAAACTGAAATGGTCAGCTATAATGTCAGGAACACCGCACTGCACTTGCTCACTGTGCCAGTGCGGGTGTCCTGAGTACAAAGACAGTACTCACAAATACCTGTGGAGCAGGGCAGCAGCGGTGACGATGCGTGCTTCAGAGTATCAGGACCTGAAGCACATGACTGCTGGGGGCATGGCCTAAGCTCCACAGAACTAGGAGCTGCAGGGAAACTCCTAGAAAGGTAACTACGGGGCAATGTTACCAAGGGGCATAGACAGAGACAGAAACCAGACGAAGCCAGGGTCAAAGCACCAGATAGCAATACAGTACCACGGGGTTTAGACAGAAAGGATAGTCAGGACGTAGCAATAGGTCAGAAAACCAGAACAGGCAATAGACGGTACAATAGGGACAAACTGTAACGGAGTAACGATAGCCAAGCCAGGAGGTCAGAACCGGAGAAGACAGTAGTACCAAAGCGAGAGACGGAGTACAGAGTGAGGGAACAGGCCGGGTCATACACGGGAATCAAACAAGCAACACAGAATACATGCACACCAGGGGTCAGACACACCAGAACAACAGTATAGCTGACAGAGAACCCTGGTAAAGAGTGAGTATAAATACCCCTCCCAGATCCAGAAAGAGGCCACGAACACTTAACCCTGTGAGTGCAGGGCAAGAACCCTGTTCAAACCATGACAAAAACAGAGAGCGAGAAAGAAAGGGGAAAGAAAGAAAGAACAGAGAAAGACAGAGAAAGAACAGAGAGAGAAAGAAAGAAGTAAAGAAAAGAAAGAAAGAACAGAGAGAAAGAGAGGGAAGAAAGAACAGAGAGAGAAAAAAGAAAGATTAGAGCGAGAAAGAAAGAACAGAGAGAGAAAGAAAGAACAGAGAGAGAAAGAAAATGAGGGAAAGACAGAACAGAGAATGAAAGAACAGAGAAAGAAAGAAAAAGAGAGAAAGAAACAAAGAAAGATTCTACAAAGATACTATAGCAGCCCGGCTCCCATTGTAGTGCCCACCTGAGCCTCCCGGTGCAGGACCTATCATGATCCGCTCACATGGCCGGCATCCCCGATTCCAAGGCGATCCTGCTGTCTGCGCTGTTGGAGGAGGACACGGTGATGGATCTGAAGCATTCCTGGTTCCGTCACAATCTCCTCAAGAAATTATCTCATTTCCGGTCAGCTTCCAGCACATCACTTCAGGTGGAACGTCATGTGTGTGTTTTAAAATGCTCCTCGGGGCTCCGCCGTGTACTCCTGTGTCCGTGGGAAAAGCACGCTTTGTATGCTTTGTACACACACGGCTCCTCTCCGTACACCTCGTACACGCGCGGCTCCTCTCCGTACACCTCGTACACGCGGCTCCGCTCCGTACACCTCGTACACACACGGCTCCGCTCCGTACACCTCGTACACACACGGCTCCGCTCCGTACACCTCGTACACACACGGCTCCGCTCCGTACACCTCATACACACACGGCTCCGCTCCGTACACCTCGTACACACACGGCTCCGCTCCGTACACCCCGTACACACACGGCTCCGCTCCGTACACCTCGTACACACGGCTCCGCTCCGTACACCTCGTACACACACGGCTCCGCTCCGTACACCTCGTACACACACGGCTCCGCTCCGTACACCTCGTACACACACGGCTCCGCTCTGTACACCTCGTACACACACGACTCCGCTCCGTACACCTCGTACACACACGACTCCGCTCCGTACACCTCGTACACACACGGCTCTGCTCCGTACACCTCATACACACACAGCTCTGCTCCGTACACCTCATACACACGGCTCCGCTCCGTACACCTCGTACACACGGCTCCGCTCCGTACACCTCGTACACACACGGCTCCGCTCCGTACACTTCGTACACACACGGCTCCGCTCCGTACACCTCATACACACACGGCTCCGCTCCGTACACCTCATACACACACGGCTCCGCTCCGTACACCTCATACACACACAGCTCTGCTACATCCACACTGTAAATCCTGACCCCACACATACTTACCTCAACCAGCACCATGACAACAGCAAAGCAGAGTCTTGCAGACGGTAGAGGCAAGGCTGAGCACACAGGACCTGTGATGAGGTCACAGGAGGGGCGGAGTCAGGGGTGACATGATCAAGGGGTCTGGACAAAGGCTCCTGATCATGTGACCCCCTGACTCCTCCCCTCATGTGACCTCATCACAGGTCCTGCGAACAGAGAAGGCAAGCAACACTGTGAGTGGCTGCGGGGGCGGGGGGTCTCATGCTACGGCGAGGATGGGGTGCGTGGGGGGGCGGCATGGCGGCTTATCTCCCTGCAGTGCGGGAGGAACTTGAAACTATCACCGCCGTGCCCGCAGAGGGCCGGCGGCAGGAGCAACAGTGGCCGCAGCAGCTGGCAAGCGGCCAGATGATCGGGCGCTGCCGCCCGCGGCCCACGGGACAGCGGCCCAGCGGGAAAATGCCCGGTTGGTTATATTGCCAATCCGGGCCTGGCATCTAGTGTGTTATAGAGGTGTGATCCAGAGGCCACAAAAATTTTTTCTGCTCTTAACGTCATACAATAAGGAACCTGACTTTCAAATAGTTTGTAGCATAAATTCTTTGTCATACAGGCCTCATCCACACTCAAATAATTATTTTTTCTCTGATTAACACGATACAGCATGCCATATTTCAACTTGGAATTTACTGTCACTGAGATTCAGCTGTTTGCAGAGGTGGTGAAGAGTTTAAAATCAAAGTTTTTGTTGCTAATATTGTGGTACTACCACACTATCTAAGCAACATGACTGGGAAAAAGCGAGGCTGTGGTGGAAGGAGAATTAGGCTTGGTGATCAAGGTATACATGGGGTAGGTGGTAATGTTTGTGACAATACTAGTGAAGCAACGTCATATCTTATGCAAAGGCAACTGACAACTTCTGTTACTGGACAGGCTAAACCACTACCTTTCTTTGGCAGACACACAGGGTATGCCTTGTCAATGATGCCCAGAAAGAGCAGGTACTCGAGTGGAGGGCAAGCGCAGCTTCAAGTGGCCTCTCCTTCTCTTCCTCCACCTCAACATCACACCCAATACAGTCCACAGAGGTGGCACCCAAATTCTCTTTGCTTCCCTCCGCGTCCCAACTATCCAACCATTCAACTGACTATATGGAACCACAGATGGGTGAGTCTGAAGAGCTGTTCACACATTCTACGCCATTTTCATCAGAAGTGTACTCAAAAGCTTCACAGAGTCAAGAGGAGGAAATCTGCACTGATGCCCACATTTTTTTTAGCTTGGATCAGAGGCAGGACGAAGTACAGTCCGAACAGCATCCTGACCCTCGTTAACCCCTGGGTGGATGTGATCCTGATGAGACTCAGATTTCTAAGGCTCACGCGGACTGTAATCTGCTGTTGGGATAAGACGAGGAAGAAGGTGACTCCAAGGGCGAGGATTGTGATGACACAGAGGATGATGAGGTGTTAGACTCCGCTCCGTACACCTCGTACACACACGACTCCGCTCCGTACACCTCATACACACACAGCTCCGCACACCTCATACACACGGCTCCGCTCCGTACACCTCGTACACACGGCTCCGCTCCGTACACCTCGTACACACGGCTCCGCTCCGTACACCTCGTACACACACGGCTCCGCTCCATACACCTCGTACACACACGGCTCCGCTCCGTACACCCCGTACACACACGGCTCCGCTCCGTACACCTCGTACACACGGCTCCGCTCCGTACACCTCGTACACACACGGCTCCGCTCCGTACACCTCGTACACACACGGCTCCGCTCCGTACACCTCGTACACACACGACTCCGCTCCGTACACCTCGTACACACACGACTCCGCTCCGTACACCTCGTACACACGGCTCCGCTCCGTACACCTCATACACACACAGCTCTGCTCCGTACACCTCATACACACATGGCTCCGCTCCGTACACCTCGTACACACGGCTCCGCTCCATACATCTCATACACACACAGCTCCGCTCCGTACACCTCATACACACACGGCTCCGCTCCGTACACCTCGTACACACACGGCTCCGCTCCGTACACCTCATACACACACGGCTCCGCTCCGTACACCTCATACACACACGGCTCCGCTCCGTACACCTCGTACACACGGCTCCGCTCCGTACACCTCATACACACACAGCTCTGCTACATCCACACTGTAAATCCTGACCCCACACATACTTACCTCAACCAGCACCATGACAACAGCAAAGCAGAGTCTTGCAGACGGTAGAGGCAAGGCTGAGCGCACAGGACCTGTGATGAGGTCACAGGAGGGGCGGAGTCAGGGGTGACATGATCGGGGGGTCTGGACAAAGGCTCCTGATCATGTGACCCCCTGACTCCTCCCCTCATGTGACCTCATCACAGGTCCTGCGAACAGAGAAGGCAAGCAACACTGTGAGTGGCTGCGGGGGCGGGGGGTCTCATGCTACGGCGAGGATGGGGTGCGTGGGGGGGGGCGTGGCGGCTTATCTCCCTGCAGTGCGGGAGGAACTTGAAACTATCACCGCCGTGCCCGCAGAGGGCCGGCGGCAGGAGCAACAGTGGCCGCAGCAGCTGGCAAGCGGCCAGATGATCGGGCGCTGCCGCCCGCGGCCCACGGGACAGCGGCCCAGCGGGAAAATGCCCGGTTGGTTATATTGCCAATCCGGGCCTGGCATCTAGTGTGTTATAGAGGTGTGATCCAGAGGCCACAAAAAATTTTTCTGCTCTTAACGTCATACAATAAGGAACCTGACTTTCAAATAGTTTGTAGCATAAATTCTTTGTCATACAGGCCTCATCCACACTCAAATAATTATTTTTTCTCTGATTAACACGATACAGCATGCCATATTTCAACTTGGAATTTACTGTCACTGAAATTCAGCTGTTTGCAGAGGTGGTGAAGAGTTTAAAATCAAATTTTTTGTTGCTAATATTGTGGTACTACCACACTATCTAAGCAACATGACTGGGAAAAAGCGAGGCTGTGGTGGAAGGAGAATTAGGCTTGGTGATCAAGGTATACATGGGGTAGGTGGTAATGTTTGTGACAATACTAGTGAAGCAACGTCATATCTTATGCAAAGGCAACTGACAACTTCTGTTACTGGACAGGCTAAACCACTACCTTTCTTTGGCAGACACACAGGGTATGCCTTGTCAATGATGCCCAGAAAGAGCAGGTACTCGAGTGGAGGGCAAGCGCAGCTTCAAGTGGCCTCTCCTTCTCTTCCTCCACCTCAACATCACATCCAATACAGTCCACAGAGGTGGCACCCAAATTCTCTTTGCTTCCCTCCGCGTCCCAACTATCCAACCATTCAACTGACTATATGGAACCACAGATGGGTGAGTCTGAAGAGCTGTTCACACATTCTACGCCATTTTCATCAGAAGTGTACTCAAAAGCTTCACAGAGTCAAGAGGAGGAAATCTGCACTGATGCCCACATTTTTTTTAGCTTGGATCAGAGGCAGGACGAAGTACAGTCCGAACAGCATCCTGACCCTCGTTAACCCCTGGGTGGATGTGATCCTGATGAGACTCAGATTTCTAAGGCTCACGCGGACTGTAATCTGCTGTTGGGATAAGACGAGGAAGAAGGTGACTCCAAGGGCGAGGATTGTGATGACACAGAGGATGATGAGGTGTTAGACTCCGCTCCGTACACCTCGTACACACACGACTCCGCTCCGTACACCTCATACACACACAGCTCCGCTCCGTACACCTCATACACACGGCTCCGCTCCGTACACCTCGTACACACGGCTCCGCTCCGTACACCTCGTACACACACGGCTCCGCTCCATACACCTCGTACACACACGGCTCCGCTCCGTACACCCCGTACACACACGGCTCCGCTCCGTACACCTCGTACACACGGCTCCGCTCCGTACACCTCGTACACACACGGCTCCGCTCCGTACACCTCGTACACACACGGCTCCGCTCCGTACACCTCGTACACACACGGCTCCGCTCCGTACACCTCGTACACACACGACTCCGCTCCGTACACCTCGTACACACGGCTCCGCTCCGTACACCTCATACACACACAGCTCTGCTCCGTACACCTCATACACACATGGCTCCGCTCCGTACACCTCGTACACACGGCTCCGCTCCATACACCTCATACACACACAGCTCCGCTCCGTACACCTCATACACACACGGCTCCGCTCCGTACACCTCATACACACACGGCTCCGCTCCGTACACCTCATACACACACGGCTCCGCTCCGTACACCTCGTACACACGGCTCCGCTCCGTACACCTCATACACACACAGCTCTGCTACATCCACACTGTAAATCCTGACCCCACACATACTTACCTCAACCAGCACCATGACAACAGCAAAGCAGAGTCTTGCAGACGGTAGAGGCAAGGCTGAGCGCACAGGACCTGTGATGAGGTCACAGGAGGGGCGGAGTCAGGGGTGACATGATCGGGGGGTCTGGACAAAGGCTCCTGATCATGTGACCCCCTGACTCCTCCCCTCATGTGACCTCATCACAGGTCCTGCGAACAGAGAAGGCAAGCAACACTGTGAGTGGCTGCGGGGGCGGGGGGTCTCATGCTACGGCGAGGATGGGGTGCGTGGGGGGGGGCGTGGCAGCTTATCTCCCTGCAGTGCGGGAGGAACTTGAAACTATCACCGCCGTGCCCGCAGAGGGCCGGCGGCAGGAGCAACAGTGGCCGCAGCAGCTGGCAAGCGGCCAGATGATCGGGCGCTGCCGCCCGCGGCCCACGGGACAGCGGCCCAGCGGGAAAATGCCCGGTTGGTTATATTGCCAATCCGGGCCTGGCATCTAGTGTGTTATAGAGGTGTGATCCAGAGGCCACAAAAATTTTTTCTGCTCTTAACGTCATACAATAAGGAACCTGACTTTCAAATAGTTTGTAGCATAAATTCTTTGTCATACAGGCCTCATCCACACTCAAATAATTATTTTTTCTCTGATTAACACGATACAGCATGCCATATTTCAACTTGGAATTTACTGTCACTGAAATTCAGCTGTTTGCAGAGGTGGTGAAGAGTTTAAAATCAAATTTTTTGTTGCTAATATTGTGGTACTACCACACTATCTAAGCAACATGACTGGGAAAAAGCGAGGCTGTGGTGGAAGGAGAATTAGGCTTGGTGATCAAGGTATACATGGGGTAGGTGGTAATGTTTGTGACAATACTAGTGAGGCAACGTCATATCTTATGCAAAGGCAACTGACAACTTCTGTTACTGGACAGGCTAAACCACTACCTTTCTTTGGCAGACACACAGGGTATGCCTTGTCAATGATGCCCAGAAAGAGCAGGTACTCGAGTGGAGGGCAAGCGCAGCTTCAAGTGGCCTCTCCTTCTCTTCCTCCACCTCAACATCACACCCAATACAGTCCACAGAGGTGGCACCCAAATTCTCTTTGCTTCCCTCCGCGTCCCAACTATCCAACCATTCAACTGACTATATGGAACCACAGATGGGTGAGTCTGAAGAGCTGTTCACACATTCTACGCCATTTTCATCAGAAGTGTACTCAAAAGCTTCACAGAGTCAAGAGGAGGAAATCTGCACTGATGCCCACATTTTTTTTAGCTTGGATCAGAGGCAGGACGAAGCACAGTCCGAACAGCATCCTGACCCTCGTTAACCCCTGGGTGGATGTGATCCTGATGAGACTCAGATTTCTAAGGCTCACGCGGACTGTAATCTGCTGTTGGGATAAGACGAGGAAGAAGGTGACTCCAAGGGCGAGGATTGTGATGACGCAGAGGATGATGAGGTGTTAGATCTCAGTTGGTGTGAACATAGAGGCACACAGCTGAGTAAAGGCCCCTTTACATTTAGCGATGCACCAGCGATCCCGACAACGATATTACCCGGTCAGGATCGCTGGTGCATCGCTAAATGGTCGCTAGTGAGCAGCCACACAGGCAGATCTCACAGCGATGCAGCAGCGATACAGAGGTCGCTACTTACCTTTCAGACGAGGCGATCCTGACGTCTTCCCGTCCGCGTCCACGTGTTGCTCGTCGGCGCCAGCAGGAAGCCCAGCAGGAAGCACCCGACGAGAAATGGAGCTGCGTGATCTTGCGCGATCAAAGACAGACAGCAGGGGAGCCGGTCGGAGGTATCACACATAGCGATATCGCTGCTGCGTCACCAAATCGGTGATGCTTTAACGATATCGCTAGCGATATCGCTATATGTAAAACCCCCTTAAGTCATCTGAGGAGGAAGATGATGAGGCTATGTTGCGCCATACATCCCAGACACAGAGTGATGCAGCAATGACAAGCAATGCATCCTCAGCCACAACTGTGCCTGTGACCAGCAGCATTTGCGGATCTGCAGCTCGCAGGGTGTTAGCGCCGCTCCCGCTGCCATACTCACCGCTCCTGCTTCTGTCCCGACTCTCTCCTCTGACGCGTCCTGCACGCGCGCCTCCGCTCTCCTTGCTTTCCGGCGGCCGGCGTCCCGACGTTCTCCTCCACTTCCCTCGGCCGCGCGCACTGTGCCTCTGCGCACGCGCCGGAGGGATAAGCCGCACGCTCCTACCGGCAGCCACCTGTCTGCCGTGACCTGACCCGGACCGGCCCCCCGACCTATCAGAGGCCACCACCAGGTATTTCAGGCCGCCCTCCCTTAGTCAGGCGCCTGACTATTGAGTTGCCTCTCGGTTGTCTAGGCCGCGCTCCCTGCTGCTTGTTCCTTGCTAGCTGCGCTCTAGTTTATTCCTTGTGTCTTGTGCCTCCTGTTAGTTCCTGTGTCTTCTGCCTGTGTCCTCAGTATTCCTCTGTCCCTCCGGTCCGTTCCTCCTGCCTAACCCCTGTGTCTCCTTCCTTTTCAGTTCGCCTCTTCCTGGACCCCCGCCTTCCTCCGTCCTTCTTCCTCTTCCGCAGCCTCTGGACCCTGGTCACCCTGGTTCCTCTCTGGACCTTCCTCTGTTCCTCATCACTTGTTCACCCTCCTGAGCCGACCCCTGGTCCTGGCTGCCGTGGCGCTAGAACTTCCCGAGTCTGTTCCCTAACGGTCCCTGTATAGGGGTCGGTCCACTTGGTGCGCTCGCTCAGGGAAAGAGCTCGGCGCCACGGTCCAGTGGGTCCACTCTCGTCACCTGTGTCCACAGCGTAACAGTATAGTCAGGCCATGGACCCCGCCGGGGCCGCTACCCAAAAGGAGTTGGTTTTCCTTAGGGAGAACCAGACCCGTATTATGTCTTTCATGAAGACCATGGATTCCCGCTTGTCGGCCTTGCAGGCCGCTGATCCTGGTAACGCCTCCCAACTGGCCAGCCTCCAGCAGGAGCTGGTTCAACAACGGGACACCCAATCCCATATTCTTTCGTATATGGCTTTGGTCGACGATCGGCTGCTTTCCCTTCAATCGGCCGCCGGACGCGATTCGTCCCGCAGTTCAGATCCCGGACCCTCTCCGCCTCCCAGGCTTGGTAGACCGCCTCGGTATGGCGGCGACCCCAAGTTGTGCAGAGGCTTCTTGAATCAGTGCAGGTTGCACTTCGAACTCCTGCCCCAACAATACCCCACCGATCGGGCCAAGGTTGCCTTCATTGTCTCCCATTTGGAGGGAGAGGCACTCTCCTGGGTAAATCCCCTGTGGGAGCGGGACGATCTCGTGGTCTCCAGTCTCCAGACCTTCACTGACACATTCCGTAGGGTCTTTGACGAGCCCGGACAGTTGGCTTCCGCCACGGAGTCTCTTTTTTTGCCTCTCCCAGGGCGCTCTTACGGTCGGACAATACGCCATCCGGTTCCGTACCTTGGCCTCCGAGGTGGGGTGGAATAACGAGGCTTTGGTTGGGGCCTTCTGGCGTGGCCTCTCAGGCAAAATTAAAGATGAGCTGGCAGGGCGAGACACCCCAACCTCCTTGGAGGATTTAATTTCGTTGGCCACATGCATCGACCTTCGGTTCCAGGAACGCGCTAGAGAGACTGCTAGGGACAGGAGACCGCTGAGACCATCTGCTTCTTTTCACAGGCCGTCCAGCCCACTTCCGCCTGGGGCATTCTCCAGTCCGGCGTCTGAGCCAATGCAGGTGGATCGGGTCAAGTTGGCAGAACGGCGCCGTAAGGAGAGAATGATGGAGGGTCTGTGCCTGTATTGCGGCAGCGCGTCTCACTTCCTACGCTTCT
Organism: Dendrobates tinctorius; assembly: GCF_039654945.1. Taxonomy (NCBI): domain Eukaryota; kingdom Metazoa; phylum Chordata; class Amphibia; order Anura; family Dendrobatidae; genus Dendrobates; species Dendrobates tinctorius. The sequence goes on from NW_027361726.1 coordinate 14,604,027, forward strand.
GTCCTGAGAGACCGGGAAACTCCTCCACCTAGGGCAGGTAAGAGAGGCCGATCTAGGTGTGTCTCACTCCTCTCACCCCCTTACCCTTTCAGTTCAGTTGGTTTTGGGTCGGAGACGTGGTTCGGAGGTGGCCTATGTGGACTCGGGCGCGGCAGGGAACTTCATTAGGTTGAAGGAGGTAAAGAATTATCAGATTCCTGTGATCTCCCTGAGGACTCCACGTGTCATCGCCTCAGTAGATGGTAGACCCCTATGTGAATCCGTGTTCCTGGTAACAGAGGAGGTGTGTCTGCAAATTGGGGCCTTGCACCAGGAGTGGATCACTTTCTACGTCCTTCCCAACCTTTCCCATGCTGTGCTGCTAGGTCTTCCGTGGCTTAGGACTCATGAACCTGTCTTGGATTGGCGTTCCGGTGAGGTCCTCCGCTGGGGGCATCCCTGCCAAGAGAAGTGTCTGGGGCCTGTCCGCCCGGCTAACCCTCCACCAGCCTCCTCGGGTCCCGAGGCTCTACCAGCCGCATACTGGGCTTTCTCTGACGTATTTGACAAGAAGGAGGCAGAGGTTCTTCCCCCGCATCGCCCATATGACTGCCCTATTGATCTGCGACCCGGGACCACTCCGCCCCGAGGGCGAATTTATCCCTTGTCCCCTGCAGAGACTACGGCCATGTCCGAGTATATTCGTGAGAATTTAGCTCGAGGGTTCATACGGAAATCTTCTTCCCCGGCCGGAGCCGGGTTTTTCTTTGTAAAGAAGAAAGACGGTTCTCTCCGTCCTTGTATTGATTTCCGGGGCCTGAACGACATTACTGTGAAGAACAAATATCCGTTGCCTCTCATTCCTGAACTCTTTGACCGGTTACGGGGAGCCCGCATTTTCTCAAAGTTAGATCTACGCGGGGCTTACAACCTCATCCGCATTCGCCCTGGTGACGAATGGAAGACCGCCTTTAACACCCGGGACGGGCATTACGAATACCTGGTTATGCCCTTCGGTCTCTGCAACGCTCCCGCGGTCTTTCAGGAGTTTGTCAATGATATCTTCCGAGACTTGTTGTACTCCTGTGTGGTGGTGTATCTGGACGACATCCTTATTTTTTCCCCGGATCTGGCGTCCCATAGGAGGAGTGTTCGTCTGGTCTTACAACGTCTGCGGGAGAATCGCCTCTACGCGAAGCTTGAGAAGTGTCTCTTTGAGCAGTCTTCCTTGCCTTTCTTGGGCTACATCGTTTCAGATTCTGGGCTGGAGATGGATCCTGAGAAACTGTCGGCTATTCTTCGATGGCCTCGCCCTGTGGGGGTCAAGGCGATTCAAAGGTTCCTCGGCTTCGCCAACTATTACCGTCAATTTGTGCCACATTTTTCGTCCATCATCAAACCCATCTCCAGTCTCACTCGCAAGAGCGTCAACTCCTCGTCCTGGCCTCCGGAGGCTGAAGAGGCCTTTTCGTGCCTGAAGCAAGCCTTCGCGACCGCACCTGTTCTACACCGACCCGAGGCTAATAAGCCATTCATCCTGGAGGTAGACGCCTCTTCCACCGGAGCAGGTGCAGTGCTCTCACAGAGGTCCCCGTCCGGCCGCCTGATTACCTGCGGGTTCTTTTCAAAGGCCTTCTCGCCGGCTGAGTGTAACTACGCCATCGGGGATCGCGAGCTGTTGGCCATAAAGTTGGCGCTCGAGGAGTGGCGTTACCTCCTTGAAGGCTCGGTCCATCCGTTTACCATCTTTACCGACCACAAGAACCTTGCATATCTCCAGTCAGCCCAGAGACTTAACCCTCGGCAGGCCAGATGGTCCCTCTTCTTTGGTCGGTTCGATTTTGAATTGCGTTTCCGTCCCGGGCCAAAGAACATCAAGGCGGACGCATTGTCCCGGTCTCTGCAGCCCTCTGATCTGATGGAGGAACCAACTCACATTATCGATCCCGCTAAGATCATCACTGTGGCCCCGGTGAGACTGATTACTCCTTCTCCCGGCAAGACCTACGTCCCTGATGCTGAAAGAGAAAAGGTACTGCATTGGGGACATTCCTCTAAAGTTTCCGGACATGTCGGAGTCAAGAAGACATTTGAGCTCATCGCTCGTTTTTACTGGTGGCCCTCACTCCGCCAGGATGTGACAGACTTCACGGCCTCCTGTCCCTCTTGCGCCAAGGTCAAGATTCCTAGGCGACCACCCGCCGGCCTTCTGCTTCCTCTCCCGATTCCTTCGGTTCCATGGCAACATATTGGTTTGGATTTCATCACGGATCTGCCTAAGTCTTCCGGATCTACGACTATCCTGGTAGCTGTCGACCGCTTCTCCAAGATGGCCCATTTTGTTCCCCTACCTGCGCTGCCCTCCGCTCCAGAGTTGGCGAAGATTTTTATCCAGCACATCTTCCGCCTCCACGGCTTTCCACAGCATATTGTTTCCGATCGAGGGGTACAGTTCACCTCTCGGTTTTGGAGGGCCTTGTGTAAACTTCTAGAGATAAAACTGGACTTTTCATCCGCATACCATCCCCAGTCCAATGGTCAGGTTGAACGCGTTAATCAGGTACTAGCGTCCTACTTACGGCAGTTCTCTAATGCTCATCAGGATAACTGGGTCCATCTACTTCCCTGGGCAGAGTTCTCCTACAATAACCATCCCAGCGAGTCATCAGCCAAGTCTCCATTTTTCGTAGTCTTTGGCATGCACCCTGGTGTTCCTCTACCTTTGTCCGGTTCCTCCGGTGTGCCTGCAGCCGACTCCCTGACCCAAGAGTTCTCTAGGATCTGGTCCGAAACTAAGGAGGCCCTCCGGAGGTCGGGGGAATGCATGAAGAGGCACGCTGACAAAAGACGCTTGGATGCTCCAAACTACCTCCCAGGTCAACAAGTTTGGTTGTCGGCCAAGTACATTAGGCTAAAGCTCCCTTCCTACAAGTTGGGACCGCGCTACATTGGGCCTTTCAAGATTCTCAAACGTCTGAACAACGTATCTTACAAACTGGAGTTGCCTGCGTCGCTTCGGGTTCCCAACTCCTTCCACGTCTCCCTCCTTAAACCGGTTGTCCTGAATCGGTTTCACCTGGTCCCGAACCTTTCTCCTCTTCCTGTTACGTCTGATGACGTCTTCGAGGTAAAAGACATCCTGGCCTCGAAAAAAGTTAGAGGTAAAACCTTTTTTTTGTTTTTTGATCGACTGGAAGGGTTTTGGTCCCGAGGAGAGATCCTGGGAGCCACAGGAGAATATCAATGCTCCACGCATTCTTAAGAGGTTTTTAGCCAGACGCAGTGAAGGGGAGTGTAAGAGAGGGGGTACTGTTAGCGCCGCTCCCGCTGCCATACTCACCGCTCCTGCTTCTGTCCCGACTCTCTCCTCTGACGCGTCCTGCACGCGCGCCTCCGCTCTCCTTGCTTTCCGGCGGCCGGCGTCCCGACGTTCTCCTCCACTTCCCTCGGCCACGCGCACTGTGCCTCTGCGCACGCGCCGGAGGGATAAGCCGCACACTCCTACCGGCAGCCACCTGTCTGCCGTGACCTGACCCGGACCGGCCCCCCGACCTATCAGAGGCCACCACCAGGTATTTCAGGCCGCCCTCCCTTAGTGGAGGCGCCTGACTATTGAGTTGCCTCTTGGTTGTCTAGGCCGCGCTCCCTGCTGCTTGTTCCTTGCTAGCTGCGCTCTAGTTTATTCCTTGTGTCTTGTGCCTCCTGTTAGTTCCTGTGTCTTCTGCCTGTGTCCTCAGTGTTCCTCTGTCCCTCCTGTCCGTTCCTCCTGCCTAACCCCTGTGTCTCCTTCCTTTTCAGTTCGCCTCTTCCTGGACCCCCGCCTTCCTCCGTCCTTCTTCCTCTTCCGCAGCCTCTGGACCCTGGTCACCCTGGTTCCTCTCTGGACCTTCCTCTGTTCCTCATCACTTGTTCACCCTCCTGAGCCGACCCCTGGTCCTGGCTGCCGTGGCGCTAGAACTTCCCGAGTCTGTTCCCTAACGGTCCCTGTATAGGGGTCGGTCCACTTGGTGCGCTCGCTCCGGGAGAGCTCGGCGCCACGGTCCAGTGGGTCCACTCTCGTCACCTGTGTCCACAGCGTAACACAGGGGTGGTAAGAGTTGCCTAGCATGGACCTTTTTTCACACTGCAAAGTATGAGACAACTCACATAATCTCCCAGCTTTGTAAAAAAAAACAACTTAGTTGAGGTAAAAAGTGCAATAATTTGACTACTACATGTATGAACCTTCACATGCGCAATCAACATACTTTACTGTGGGAATCCCACTGCGCAAAAATGCGGACCAACGGACCTCAACAACCATCAGCCGCCCCATCAATCTCATCTGCTGCTCCTACCTCCTCTGTTACCGTGCCAAGACACAGGTCTTCGACTGCAGAACCTCGGGTTCTTTACCTGCTCCAGTCATGCTGCCTGAGAGCCTTCCGTACTGCACAGCCAATGACTCACCGCAATCAGGCAGTATTAAAATTGATATGCCTTTGAGATCACAGTCATACAGCTGAAGAGTTGTGGACAGCTCTCCAGGCTGAGTTTGATCAATTGCTGTTTCCGCTGAACCTGCATTCAGGGAAGGCCATGCCCAATAACGGTGCAAACCTGATAGCTGCCCTACGGCGAGGCAAGCTCACATAGGTGCTTTGCATGGCTCACATCCTCAACCTGGTGGTACAGCGTTTTCTCTGCTTGTATCCTGGCCTGGGTGATCTGCTCCAGAAAGCATGTAAGCTGTGTGCTCATTTCCGCAGTTTGCACCCCTCTGGTCATCAACTTGCATCGATAAATAGGTCTTTCCCCATACAAGTTAGCAGGTTGATATGCGATGTGCTGACATGGTGGAATTCCACTCTGCACATGTTGCAGCAACTGTGGCAGTAACAACGAGCCCTGATGCAGTAAGTCATGTTGTATAGCCTGGGCCAACACAGTACGGATGTGGCGCATATCACGTTTACAGAGTGGGCACAGATTAAGGACCTCTACATCCTTCTGCACAGTTTTGAAATGGCTACTAAGATGGTTAGCATTGACAACACCGTCATCATCATCACTATTCCAGTCATCTATATGCTGGAGCAGACTTTGAATAGCCTACGAGAGGAGATGGTAGTCCCAGAAGAAGAGGAGGAAGCAGAAGGGATAACATTGTCTCTAAGTTCAATACTGTCGTCACACAGGCAGGTGCCAAGGGAGGGTGGATTACTGCGCTCTCGGGGGGCTGGTGATAATAGACAAACTGTTATTGAAGGTGCAAGATCCAAGGAACAAATCGAGGAGGAAAAGATGATGGGCTAGCAACTGTCAGATGAAGCGGATAATCTTCCCCTCTCTGTTGTTCGTGGTTGGCAGGAGGGGATGGAGGAAACGTGCCTCATTATTACCCAGCCACCATCACCGCATTTGCATGGACCTCATGGTAGAGCCCGGCATATGAGTGCCTTCTTGCTGCACTATCTGTAACATGATCCCCGTATAGTTATAATTAGGAATAATGCTGACTACTGGGATGCCTCTCTGTTAGATCCACGTTATAAAACCAAATTTTGCCAGATGATTCCCGCCCTAGAAAGAGACCCGCGAATGCTGGAGTATCGAAACACACTTTTACACAATCTTAAGAGAGCTTTTCCCCAAGATAGCAGTGAAGCACACAGTTCGCATCGCAACTCTAGACTTCCAAGCTCTGGATCGCCAATTTGTCAACGCCAAAACAGTAGCAGCAGTGGTGGAAGTGGAAGAATTAATTTCTGTGAGTCCTTTGACACTTTTTTTAGACCAACTCGTGCACCAGCACAACAGCGTCCAAGTCTTACGCGTGGTGAATGAATGGAGAGGATGGTGCAAGAGTATCTAGTACTGAATATAAATGCCAGGGAGGGTTTAGACCTTTTCACATTTTGGTCTTCCAAAATGGATGAGTGGCCTGAGCTCGCCTCTTACACCTAGGAGGTTTTATCGTGCCCAAAAGCCAGCGTTCTCTTAGAACATGTCTTCAGCGCTGCTGGTGGTGTTCTGTGCCCTGAAAGTGTAGACTACCTAACTTTCATCAAGATGAACAAGTTATGGATCTCCAAGGACTTTTGTACCTCAATCGCAGACTGTTCAGATTAGGTGATATTGCATTTTTTAGTGTGATGCATTAATGTCACGTAACTGCACTCTGTGATATCTTTAGTGACTGCTGATGATGATGTTAACACAAATTTGTGGAAATGTGAACAGCCATGGTTGGTCTACATCTGCTGGGTTAGATGTAGTGGAAGACGTCTCAGTCCTAATTATGCTATTTCTATTCTCGTGTCAGTTATTCCTTTTCTGTGGTGTAAGGCCCTCATTTGTTTAAATGTGAACACTCCTGGTTGGGTGTCCATATTCTGGATTGGATGTAGTGGAAGACCTGTCGTACCCATTATACTACCTATACTGTGGCAGTCCATCTGCTGTATTGGGTGTAGTGGAAGACTTGTCGGTCCCTATTATAATATTTCTACTGTGGTGAAATTGTTGCCACTTTTGTGGCGTCTTCCAGTAATTTTTTAAAATGTGAATACGCCTGGTTCGGTCTCCTTCATGCATGGTGCTTGTAGCAGTAGGCCTCCGAGACCGTCAGGCCTCCACTTCCTTGGACTCAACTATCCTTGTTACTATCCATAAATTTTTCTGACAATGGTAATCTAGAAAACTGATATTTGTGCCACCTGAGTGTGGCTGAGCATGAAAGCAGGTAGAGGTGTTGCATGTGGTATCAGAGCTCCCAGAAAAGAAAGCCTTCACCAATCCCTCACCCACCTCGTCTTTCTGTGACCATCAATTGAAAGCTGTAAATGCTGTCCCAGACTCTGATACCTCATGCCTGGCTGATTGCTGCAGTGTCAAGCTAAAATTTGCACTATGGGTGAATTGAAGCCATTTTGCTGGTGTCTGTCCTTCATTTGATGTGTTTTGGCAGCATTTGTGGCCTTTATAAGATGTTCTTCAAGTGTTTGTTTTTGCTTCCCATTGACTTGAATGGTGTTCGGTTAAGTTAGGCAAATATTAAGCGAATTATTCGATAGAAATTGCAAATTCAGTGATCGTAATCTGAACTGAACATTAAAATAGTCGCTCATCTCTAGTTATTTGGAGTGTATCCAGCAATATAGATACACTAAAAAATGGTACTTGTCCATAATAAGTATGGGGGGGGAGCTAGCAGTCAATATGTAAATTCTGGGCAAGGGGCAGTGTAGCAGTTCCTAATCTGTCCCTGCCTGTCAGCGGAGGTTGGCACCCTTTTGATTAGCGAGATTGGCGCCCCCGCTCCTCAACGGCTCTCCCAAATGATCCTAGTTGGCTGATTTCATGGGGAATACATATAAAGTGCTAGAGTGCTTCGCCAAGATTTTAACAGAATAAATCAAATTAACTGCTGAATCGGGCACATGTCAAATACAGAAAAAAAACAATATTGTAAGGAAGATCTTATCTACAGGAAGAGAGTGGTGCATATTAACTCCTAATGAAGATACAATACATTTGCTATATGTGATTATTAATTCTTGTGATTGTATTCAATATACCACCAGATATCCACAGTACCAATCCTCAATATTGATCACCCGAGCCGTATCACATGGGAGGCGCAATCATCCACACCATAAATAAACAATCAAGATGGATACGACTTAGCTAATAAGCTCATCACCAGATAGAGAAGAGTACATAAATCCAAATGGGAAACCATGTATGCAGTAAATAGAACTCGGCGCGTTTCCCCTAAATAGGAGGTTCATAAGGAGTGCATATACATGTTGAAAGGACTACTTAGCTTGTCACGTAATGTTGAATAAAGCGGATGAAGTCCTCTGCGCACAGGGAGAGTTCCCTCTAGATGTAGTGTTTGGTGTATTACAATTTACTTACTGCAGGGTTTATGATTGTTTTGTTTCTATCGTTGGTTTTGTTTTCTACAACAACTACTATTTAATTCAGGGATTATCGTTTCAAATACAACTATAATGACTGACACCTCAAATCGTACTTCTATTTATACTAATACTATTAATTGCTTTTGCTACTACTTTAACAACTACATCTTTTGAAAAACGTGCAAAATAAATTCAAAGACGAGTTTTGTGTATTTAAATGAGGGCACAATGATGCTTATACACACGTCCCGCTGATATACAGCACCAGACTCATCCACAAAACACACGTCCCGCAGATATACAGCACCAGACTCATCCGCAAAACACACGTCCCGCTGACATACAGCACCAGACTCATCCGCAAAACACACGTCCCGCTGATATACAGCACCAGACTCATCCGCAAAACACACGTCCCGCTGACATACAGCACCAGACTCATCCGCAAAACACACGTCCCGCTGATATACGGCACCAGACTCATCCGCAAAACACACGTCCCGCTGATATACGGCACCAGACTCATCCGCAAAACACACATCCCGCTGATATACAGCACCAGACTCATCCACAAAACACACGTCCCGCTGATATACAGCACCAGACTCATCCACAAAACACACGTCCCGCTGATATACAGCACCAGACTCATCCGCAAAACACACGTCCCGCTGATATACAGCACCAGACTCATCCGCAAAACACACGTCCCGCTGATATACAGCACCAGACTCATCCACAAAACACACGTCCCGCTGATATACAGCACCAGACTCATCCGCAAAACACACGTCCCGCTGATGCACAGCACCAGACTCATCCGCAAAACACACATCCAACTGATAAATCTGGCGTAGGTAAGGCGCAATGCGGCGTTGTTTCCGTAACTGTTTAGAAAACATTGCAAAACTGTTAAGCTTGATGTAACTTTGAAATTACACCACTTTCAATAGTATTATTTTCTATCTGTGTTGGAAAAAGAAATGCATGAGCCGCAACAGCATATTTTTATGTTTTTATGCCCAAAATCTAATAAATCTGCCTTATTGTATTAGTCATATTAGTAATTAATATCATTATTATAATTATTGTTATTAGAAACAGTGATAAAGAAGGACTGAAAATCAATTAATAATCAATCACCAATAAGAAGGAAAACTTTAACTTCAAACTTCTAGAACATGCGTCGGCTGTTTCCCTTCTGATTGAATCCCCTTCATTAACATTATGAGAAGACAGGGCCATTATTGAAAGCGACACCGTCACAGAGCATCGAGACGGCAGATTCACTTGGACAACTTTGTATTGGAAAGATATAGAATGTAACTTAAGGTGCAGAATACAAATCAAGGTCTTTAGTATCTCTACTAACAAGGAAGAGAAGTGCGGTCTCAATGGCTGATCCCTATCCTACGGCTTACTAGTTTCTGATTTGAATTGACAGTGACAATAAGCCGGGCACAGGATATTCACAAAACGTCACGTGGCCAAAAAGTCTCCTGTTATTTATATCACCTCGCAATGAGCATCGCATTCTGTGGAGCACATGTCAGCTCAGCCTGGGGCAGAGGTACAGCAGCTTCATGCATCATTACAATGCAACACGACTCAACAAAGGGGAAAGGACCGAAGTGGTCAAAGGGAGGTTAATATCAACTCGTAATAAATGCAAGTCAGATATTTTTAGTGAACCAAATGTGTTACACAGAATTACTCAAACTCTTCCATTTTTAATATGAATTTAATAGTTCTTAATTTAAAGGGTGTTTTTGAACATTTTGAAACCCTGACAAAGTTAGGGACAGCAAAAAAAATTATAAAAATAGCATTACTTAACATTCCAAAGCAACCATGTGCCACTGCGGTGCCACTGAGTTTCCACCAGGAACGGATATGGTGAAATCCCATCCATTCAGTCAACTGACTTGGCAGTCAACCGGTGACCTGAATGGACAGGATGCCATCGCTCCAGGTCTTGGCAGAGATCACTGGTTGGGCACTTTCTGAGATGAAGTGGCAGACAATTGGCTAAAACCCAAATCTTTTGAACAAAGACCCCATGCCTCCAAACATCAGTTATTGGAGAGGAATGATGTGGGAGATAGCTAAGGGCCAAGGGTCAGAACCGGAGATATAACAGCAGTACAGAATCACCAAGCAGACACAGAACGTGGGACAAGCTGAATCATACAGAGAACAAGCACACAGAGGAACAAACGGTATACACCAGAGTCACTAGGTCAGCTGCTCAGCTGAGAACGGAAGTGTCACTGACAAAGAGCCCAGCACCAGAGGAGTACAAATAGCCCTCCCCAAACCAAAGGGAGCCCATGCAGAGTTAACCCCAACAACCCCAGGATGGAGAAGGAAATCCTGTCCTGAGACATGACAGTAACGTGTGGTCTAATTAATGATAGAACTGGTAATGTGTGGTCTAATTAATAGTAGAACTCGGCACCTGTGGTCTAATGTTAGAGCTGGGACATGTGTGGCTTAATTAATGGTAGAGCTGAGAAGGTGTGGTCTATGGTAAATCTTGCCAGATGTCTAATTAATAGTAGAACTGGGCACGTTTGGTCTAATGGTAGAACTGGGCAGATGTGGTCTAATGGTAGAGCTGGGCACATGTGGCTTAATTAATAGTAGAGCTAGGAAGGTGTGCTCTGTTAACTCTGGCCAGGTGTGTTCTAATTAATGGTAGAACTGGAAAGGTGTGGTATAATGGTAGAGCTGGACATGTGTGGCTTAAAGGTAGAGCTGGGAAGATGTTGTCTAATTAATGGTAGAACTGGGCAAGAGTGGTCTAATTAATAGTAGAGCTCAGTAAGTATGGTCTAATTAATAGCAGAACTGGGCAAGTGTGGTCTAATTAATGGTAGAGCTAGGTACATGTGGTCTAATGGTAGAGCTGGTATAGACTAAGGCCTGTTTCACACTTCCGTTTTTGACCATCAGTCAAAATCCGCCGTTTTTGCAAAAAAACGGATCCGCCTACTGTATATGCTGTACTGTGTGCACTTATTGGTAGGGCAAAGTGTCCATTAAGAATAATGAGGAGCATGAGGAGCCATATGTCTGTAAAGACAGGGGGCCATTGCCAGATATGCGGGGTGAGTGGCAGCAAAGACACGGTTTCCGCCGTTAGTCTCACTTTCACTGGAATCTATACGTGTGTGTGCCAAGTTAGTCTAAAGTAGTATACGGATTGGGATCCTACTTGTGCACCACCTACTTTGAAGTTGTGTCAACGGTTCTATATAATGGTAGAGCTGGACATGTGTAGCTTAATTAATGGTAGAGCTTGGCAGGTGTGGTCCAATGGTAACTCTCGGCAGGTGTGGTCTAATTAATAGTAGAACTGGGCACGTTTGGTCTAATGGTAGAGCAGGGCATGGGTACAGTAGTCTAATTGTAGAGCTGGGCACATGTGGCTTAATGGTAGAGCTAGGAAGGTGTGGTCTAATAGTAAATTTGGGTAGGTGTGGACTTATTGTTGGTACAGCTGAAAATGTGTGGTCTAATAAGTGGTAGAACTGGGCACATGTGGTCTAGAGCTGGACATGTGTGGATTAATAGTAGATCTGAGAAGGTGTGCTATATGGTATCTACTATCTAGCTGGGCAGGTGTGTTGTAATTGATGGAAAAACTGGCATGTGTAGTCTAATGGTAGAACCAGGGACGTTTGGTTTAATTAAAGTGTGGTCTAATGGTAACTCTGGCCAGGTGTTTTATAATTAATTATAGAACTGGGACGGTGTGGCCTAATGGTCCAGCTGGACATGTGTGGCTTTATTAATGGTAGAACTAGGAAGGTGTGGTCTAATTAATGATAGAGCTGGGCAAGTGTGGTCTAATTAATGGTAGAACTGAGCAACTGTGGTCTAATTAATGGTAGAGCTGAGCACCTATGGTCTAATTGTACAGCTGGACATGTGTGGCTTAATTAATAGTAGAGCTGGGAAGGTGTGGTCTAATGGTAACTCTTGGCAGGTGTGGTCTAAATAGTAGTAGAACTGGCACGTGTGGTCTAATGGTAGAGCTGGACACGTGTGGCTTAATTATTAGTAGATCTAGGAATATGGGGTCTAATGGTAACTCTGGGCAGATGTGGACTAATTAATGGTACAGCTGGAAAGATGTGGTCTAATTAATGGCAGAACTGGGCACCTGTGGTCTAATGTTAGAGCTGGGATACGTGTGGCTTAATTAATGGTAGAGCTGAGAAGGTGTGGTCTAATGGAAACTCTGGCCAGGTGTGTTCAAATAAATGGAAGAATTGGGAAGGTGTGGTCTAATTAATGGTAGAGCTGGTAAGGTGTGGTCTAATTAGTGGTAGAACTAGGCACCTGGGTCCTAATGGCAAAGCTGGGATACGTGTGGCTTAATTAATGGCAGAGCTGAGAAGTTGTGGTCTATAGTAACTCTTGGCAGGTGTGGTTTAATTAATAGTAGAACTGGCATGTGTGGTCTAATTAATGGTAGAGCTGGTAAGGTGTGGTCTAATTAGTGGTAGTACTGGGCATGTTTGTTCAAATGGTAGAGCTGGACATGTGTGGCTTAATTAATGGTAGAGCTAGGAAGGTGTGGTCTAATGGTAACTCTGGGCAGGTATGGTCTAAGTAATGGTTGAGCTGGTAACTTGTGGTCCTATTATTTTTTAGAACTAGTCAATTGTGGTCTAATTAATGGTAGAGCTGTGAAGGTACGGTCTAATTAATGGTAGAACTGGGTACCTGTGGCCTAATGGTAGAGCTGGACACATGTGGCTTAATTAACAATATATGCTGGGAAGGAGTAGTCTAATTGCATTTCTTGGCAGGTGTGGTCTAGCTAATAGTAGAATTGGACATTTATGGTCTAATGGACGAGCTGGGCATATTTGGTCTAATTGTAGACACGTGTGGCTTAATTATTGGTAGAGGTAGGAAGGTGTGGTCTAATGGTAACTCTGGGCAGGTGTGGTCTAAGGAATGGTAGAGCTGGTAATGTGTGGTCTTATTGATGGTAGAACTGGGCAGCTGTGTTCTAATGGCAGAGCTGGACATGTGTGGCTTAATTAATGGTAGAGCCGGGAAGGTGTGGTCTAATGGTAACTCTTGGCAAGTGTGGTCTAATTAATAATAGAACTGGGCACGTGTGGTCTAATGGTAGAGTTGGGCACGTGTGGCTTAATTAATGGCAGAGCTAGGAAGGTGTGGTCTAATGGTAACTCTGGGCAGGTGTGGTCTAAGTAATGCTAGAGCTTGTAATATGTGGTCTAATAATGGTAGAACTGGGCACCAGTGGTCTAATGGTAAAGCTGGACACTTGTGGCTTAATTAATGGTAGAGCTTGGAGGTTGTGGTCTATGGTAACTCTTGGCAGATGTGGTCTAATTAAGAATAGAACTGGGCATGTGTGGTCTAATGGTAGAGCTGGGTACGTGTTACCTAATGGTAGAACTGGGCACGTGTGGCCTAATTACTGGTATAGCTAGGAAGGTGTGGTCTAATTAATGGTAAAGCTGGGAATGTGTGGTCTAATTAATAGTAGAACTGGCACGTGTGGTCTAATGGTACAGCTGGGCACATGTGGCTTTATTAATGGTAGAGCTAGGAAAGTGTGGTCTAATAGAAACTCTGGTCAGGTGTGGTCTAATTAATGGTAGAACTGGGAAGGTGTGTTTTAATTAATGGTAGAGCTAGGAAGGTGTGGTCTAATTAATGAATTAATGGTAAAGCTAAGCAGAAGTGGTCTCAATAATGGTAGAGCAGAGCAGGTATAGTCTAATTAATTTTAGAGTTGGACACGTGTGGTCTAATTAATGGCAGAACTGTAAAGGTGCGTTCTAATTTTAAGTATGGCCAGGTGTGCTTTAATTAATGGTAGAACTGGGAAGGTGTGGTCTAACTAATGGTAGAGCATGGAACGTGAGGTCCAACTAATGGTAGAGCATGGAAGGTGTGATCTAACTAATGGTAGAGCATGGAAGGTGTGCTCTAATTAATAGTAGAGCTGGGAAGATGTGGTCTAATGGTAACTCTTGGCAGGTGTGGTCTAATTAATAGTATAGCTGCGCACAGGTCCTCCAATGGTAGAGCTGGGCATGTGTGGTTTAATGGAAGAGCTAGGCACGTGTGGTCTAATGGTAGAGCTGAACATGTGTGGCTTAATTAGCGGTAGAGCTAGGAAGGTGTGGTCTAATGGTAACTCTTGGCAGTTGTGGTCTAATTAATAGTAGAGCTGGGCACATGTGGTCCAATGGTAGAGCTGGGCATGTGTGGTTTAATGGTTGAGCCAGGCATGTGTGATCTAATGGTAGAGCTGGGCACATATGGCTTAATTAATGGTAGAGCTAGGAAGGTGTGGTCTAATTATTGGTAGAACTGGGCACATGTGATCTTATGATAGAGCTGGACACGTATGGTTTAATAAATGGTAGAGCTGGGTAACTCTTGGCAGGTGTGGTCTAATTAATCATAGAATGTGACACTTGTAGTCTAGTGGTAGATCTGGGCACGTGTGGTCTAATGGTAGCGCTGGTTACGTGTGGCTTAATTATTGGTAGAGGTAGGAAGGTGTAGTCTAACTAATGGTAGAGCTGGGAAGGTGTGCTCTAATTAATGAATTAATGGTAGAGCTGAGCAGGTATGGTCTAATTAATGGTAGAGTTGGGCACATGTGCTCTAATTAATGGTAGAACTGGGATGGTGTGGTCTGAATAATGGTAGAGCTGAGAAGGTAATCTAATGGTAACTCTAGGCAGTCGTGGTCTAGTTAATAGTAAAGCTGGGCACGTGTGGTCTAATGGTAGAGCTGGGCACATATGGTGTAATGGTAGAGCTAGGCACGTGTGGCTTAATTAATGGTAGAGCTAGGAAGGTGTGGTCTAATTAATGATAAAGCTGTCTAGGTGTGGTCTAATGAATTGAAGAGCTGGGAAGGTGGCATCTAATTAATGGTAGCACTGGGCAGGCGGGGTGTAATTAACGGTGGAACTTGGAAGAGGGTCTCACTAATGATAGAGGATGGTGCGGTTGAGTTAATGGTATCCAGCTATTTAGCGTGTCACAAATGTATTTTTGCTTTCATTGGCCGGTCACTGACTGACACTACCAATAAGTTTTCACCCCCTCCCCATTTCTGACAGTAGACTGATATCTATAATATAACACTAATGAAGATATTATCTGTGACATCAGCCGTCACTACTGTATCCTGTTGAATGGATAATTTTGCTGATTTGTTGTCCTCATCTGGATTTCTCAATATTTCCTTCACCCTGAGCCGCATTCTACAATCTTTCCTTAATAAAGCTGTATATCAGATAACAGACTCATTAAATATAGATGTTGAGCGAGGAGCTTGTTAATTTCCTTGCTTCATCTAATTAGCTAATGGCTCAGAACTTCAAACAAAGGACTCTTCACATAGATAACGTCTATGTGCAATCAGCGATCCTTCAGCTCTTAATGCTTTCCATGGCGTCTGGCCCTTCGCTCTTACAGCAGAGAAATGGAAAGTTGTGAACGTGTGGGAATAAGGCAAAAATAAGCGAATGATACATTACATTACAAGGGGTGAGTAACCAGACAAATAGACAGTACCTATACAGGTGAGGTTTGAATAAACCGAAATCTTAGTCCAAACTCATGTATCAAAACCAACCCAAAAGGGTAAAGAATTTTGCATCCTTTTCTCAAGGGATCAACTATGTACATTTATATCACAATACCACATGGTATATTATCATTTCGCTCTAACTAATTTTAGACCACCTGGTTCACTATTATTTATCTTTAAATTACTCTAGGCCACCTGGTATATTATCATTAAGCGCTAAGCTACTCTAGACCACCTGGGATATTATCATTAAGATATGAGTTATTGTAGCTCACCAGGGATATTATCATTAACACACTAAAGGCCCCGTCACACACAGCAATCTCGCAGGCGGGATCGCTGATTTTGTGACACTATAGGAAGGTGGCCCAGCTTGGGGGGTGGTCCCCTGTTTACCGTGAACAGACGACACAGACACGAGACTGAGGCAGATTTCAGGTACAACAGGTCCGAGTTTATTGACCGTCCTCCTGACGACCGCAGCAATACACCGCAGCACTTCACAGCTCAAATCAAATTTATTATCGCCAAGTACATATTACATATATACAAGGAATTCTTTGTGGCAAAGAGGCAACATAATATATAACAACAGATACAACAAGTAACATCTAACAAGACAGATACAGTATATAGTCTACACATGATGATTTAATTGTTGAACAGAGAGGATAGAAGCTGTTCATATGGCGGTTGGTGCTGCATTTGGGGACTCTGAAGCGACGTCCTGAAGGGAGTAGTTGGAATGAGGAGTGTCCCGGGTGAGAGGGATCGGATGAAATTTTCAATGCGTGGGATCGAATACTCTTATCATAAAGATCCTGGATTTTAGGCAGGGGGGGAACCTATAATTCTCTCTGCTGTTCTGAAAGTCCTTTGTAAGCGGAGTTTTTCATGCGCAGTGGCTCCCCCATACCAGACTATCAGAGAGGAACAAATCACAGATCTGATGACAGCATTAAAGAATAAGATCAGCAGATTCTTAGACAAACCATATCTTTTCAGCTGACGCAGGAAGAACATCCTCCGTTGTGCTTTTCTTATAACAGCATCCACGTTTTTCCCCCATTTAAGATCATGAGAGATGATAACACCAAGGAATTTGGTCTCTGTGACCCTAAAGGCCCCGTCTCACTAAGCAATCTCTGTAGCGAGATCGCTGCTGAGTCACAACTTTTGTGACGTAACAGCGATCTCACCAGCGAGATCGCTGTGTGTGACAGCGATCAGCGAGCGGCCCCCCTGCCGGTATCGCTGATCGCTGCAAGAAACCTCTGGACATTTCTTTGGTCGCTGGTCTCCCGCTGGCCAGCACGCATCGCTGTGTGTGACAGCGGGAGACCAGCGATCAGGTGTAAAAAAATAATTAAAAAAAATAAAAAATATAGTTATTCTCACCTTCCGACGTCCCGTTCAGCCATCCCGCCTCTCTCCACACTCCGGTCCCAGTGATCCTTTGCATGAATGACCGCGAGACTTTGTTATCCCGCGAGACCGTGACATCTCGCGGTCATTCGTGCAAAGGATCACTGGGACCGGAGTGTGGAGAGAGGCGGGATGGATAAACGGGACGTCGGAAGGTGAGAATAACTATATTTTTTATTTTGATACTATTTTCTACAGCGATAGCCAGTGATGCCGGGCGCTCGGCATCGCTGTGCTGATCGCTGGTGAAGCTGTCTGTGTGACAGCTCACCAGCGATCACATAGCGACTTACCAGCGATCCTGACACCTTCATATCGGTGTCGGGATCGCTGGTGAGTCGCTTAGTGTGACGGGGCCTTAAGAACCACTTCGTTATGGATGTAGATTGGAAGTATCTCATGTTGATCTTTCCTAAAATCCACAACCATCTCAGCAGTTTTTTTAGTGTTGAGTACAAGATTATTGGCTTTACACCAGCTCTCCGTATTTAGGCCCGGGTACCTGCACCTTCCTTTTGTCGTAGTGACGTTCCTCACAGCTCTTTCACTGGGGCTTCCCTAGGCCTATCTACCGCCAGCGTTTCACCGGTCCGAGATCGTCGTCAATTTGGTACCCCCGGGGCCTCTTCTGTTCAGCGGTTCTTCGTGTCGGGGCCACCTCCCTGACTTCTTTTCTCCTCAGTCCCCTAGTTGAGCCCTCCACTACTGTTCGTACGCCTTCACCGTCTCCTCTCCTGTCGAGCTCCTCCCGGGACTGGAACTTTCTGGAACCCTCTCCTGTCCTATTTATAACCTTCCTGGTCTCCTGTCTCCCCGCCCCCCATGACTAATTGTTTCTAAAGCAATAAGCTGCTGTCAAGTCCTGTACTCATGCTCCCCCTGCCATCTTGTGTTCAAACTAAGGTACTGCACTCATTCTACACTTTTCCCCAGCTGTTTCCCTTCTGTCATTACAAAATCTGTCTAAAGTGCACAAACCGTCCCTTTTCCCTACTGACAAGTCCGTCCGTCAGGTCACCTTCCCCACACTCTCCCTTCCTTTGTCTATTGTCGTCCCCGACAATCGTATTCCCTCCCTTCGTCGTCCTGAAGCTTTCCCACAGTCTGTTGTCGGACCGGTTGTTGGGCTAAACCCGCCATATGCGGGGGCCGAACGAAACTGGGAGCACCATGCTCTGAGCAGCTTACCGCTACTCGCCGGCGTGCACGCCACATGACAACTTCTTTCAGGTTGGCTAGGTCCACCAGGACTACTCTAAAGCGTGTAACTTCCACTACCCTCCCCTTCTGTCACCCTCAACTGCCCGGAGCGCCATGACCGAGGCCTTAAGACTACTGTGATGTCACGTGTGACTGGATACCCCGCCTCCAGCAGGGCGAATTTCTAAGACACTTGTGACTCTGGATACACCGCCTCCAGCAGGGAGAATTTAAACAATGTCATGTGCAGCAGGATACACCGCCTCCAGCAGGGCAAATTTACAGAGTAAAGGGGAGCACCGGGGAAACCAGTTACAACAGTGGGCCCTGCTCTATGGAGTGGGGACGTGGAGACCTCCTGCACTCCCTTGAGCCAGTGTCCCTGCACTCCTCATGTTCCATATACAGGCTCCACACCTGTCGCCGAGCAGGATACCTTTAAACCCTAGCTCACCCTGCACCTATCCCTTACTAGTGAGCTGGATGGTGCAGAGACTAATCCCACCACTGCACTAATACACACACAAGGAAAAATACACAAACAGGGAAAACACCACTTAGCTTTGCTCTGTTGCTATCGCTCCCAGCTGCTACTTCTCCAAGGCTTTGTCAGAGCTGCAAGGAACTCCACTCTGTAGCTCCTTCCACACCAGGACTCTGAGTAAGCTGCAAGGAACTCCTCTCAAGCTCCTTCACCAAGGATGGATGGAAATGACCAATATCACCAAAAGTGAGTGAGAGAACAAGACACTCCTATATAGTTAAGCCAGAGCAATCACACCTGTTGTCGCGTCCGTCTGCAAGTCTGGGCTGCAGACAGACAGCGCCCCGAGTAGCATTGACACCCTTTACCCCTATACAGGGATCTGGATTTACTGCAGAGCCCAGGAAGCGCTGTCTGAACAGGAGCAGAGTGCCAGAGCAGAACGGTCGCAATAGAAAAGCAGGAAGGGAGCCAAAAATGGAGTCGGAAACCAGGCGAGCAGTGGAGGTACAAAAACGGCAGGCAGAGGCAGAGTCGAGAGTCCAGGCAGAGGTCAAAAACCGGGAGAGTAGCGGAAGTACAAAATCGTCAGGCAGTAGAGGGGGGTCAGGAATCCAGGCCAAGGTCAGCGTCAGTAATCGGGAGAAATGCAAGGTACAAAAACGGCAGGCAACAGAGTAGTCAGAAGTTCAGGCTGAGGTCGGAGTTAACGATAGGCAATCACAAGTAACACGTAGGGGAACCAAGAATATATCCGGCGGCTTGCAAGCCCAGTCCCAAGGTATTTGAGGGATCAGGTCGTCCCTCACAGGCTCCCGGGCTGGTGATGTCATCAGGACCGCCCCCAGGACCAGACCTGATGATGAGGCATCAGCCCCTTCATGACTGACAGAGGAGCGGAGTCTGCGTCCAGTAGATGCCTGCGCAGAAGCCCTTTCAATGTTGCCAGCAGGCCCCGAGATCAACGACGACATGTCAGTCCGGCGTCTCCTGGTGGCCGAGGCCTGGACAGCAGGCCCCGAGCCCGAGGGCGGTGTGACAGTCCGTCGCCTCCTAGTGGCTGAGGGCAGAACAGCTGGCCCCGAGTCTGACGGCGACGTGACAGTACCCCCCTCTCCAGGAGGGGCCTCCGGAACCTCAAAACCCAGTTTGTCAGGGTGAAGGAGATGAAATCTCCTAATTAATGCCTTGGCATGGATGTTCCTTGTGGGGACCCAGGACCTCTCCTCCGGGCCGTAGCCCTTCCAGTGTACAAGATACTGTATGGAGTCTCTCACAAGGCGGGAGTCAAGGATACCCTGGACTTCATACTCCAAGGACCCTCCGACCGAAACAGGAGGAGGAGGGGACTGGACAGGGTGAATTGGGGAGCGATACAGTTTGAGGAGAGACTTGTGGAACACGTTAGGTAATTTAAATGACTGCGGAAGTTTCAAACGGAAGGCTACCGGGTTAACCACTTCTATAATTTCATATGGGCCGATAAATCTGGGACCCAGTTTGGCAGACGGTACTTTCAGTTTGATGTTTTTAGTAGAAAGCCAAACCTTGTCCCCAACCCCCAAGTGTGGCCCCTTAGACCGTCGTTTGTTTGCAGCTGAAGCCTGTCTAACCTGAGCCCCTTTCAAATTCGTATTTACTTCAGACCATATTGTTTTCAAGCGATGCATGTTTTTCTCTACCCCAGGGAGCTCCGACATCCTAGCCGAGAATGACCCAAAGTGCGGATGCAATCCAAGGTTACAAAAAAGGGGTAGTTTTAATGGAGTCCTGGTAGCGATTATTTAAGGCAAACTCAGCCAATGGCAGATGTTCTACCCAATCGGACTGGTGTCCTGACTAGAGTTGAGCATTCCGATACCGCAAGTATCGGGTATCGGCCGATACTTGCTGTATCGGAATTCCGATACCGACATCCGGTATTTTTTCAATATCGGTATCGGGCATCGGAATCAGAAGTTCAAAGTTGATTGACAGCCGAAATGATGTCATCATGATGCGCGGTGTGTGCGCATCATGATGCGCCGTCATTTCGGGCCTTCCGGGGGTGTCTGCCGGCCTGCCGGGGGGCTGTGTGGACTGCCCGGGGTCTGTACCGGCCTGCCGGGGGGCTGTGCCGGCCTGCCGGTGGTCTGTGCACCCTGTGGGGGTCTGTACCGGCCTGCCGGGGGGCTGTGCCGGCCTGCCGGGGGGCTGTGCACCCTGTGGGGGTCTGTACCGGCCTGCCGGGGGGCTGAGCCGGCCTGCCGGGGGGCTGTGCTGATGTCCGGGGCTCTGTGCAGGCATCGTCCGATGGGACTACAAGTCCCATCGGGCGATGCCTGCAACCATGACAGTGATTGACACATTAGCCAATGATGGGACAGTAGTAGTCCCATCATCCGGCTAATGTGTTAAATGTTAAAAAAAAAAAAAAAAAAATACTACATACATACTACATACATACTACATGCATGCTACATACATACCACATATATACTACATGCATGCTACATACATACTACATGCTACATGCATGCTACATACATACTACATGCTACATACATACTACATACATACTATATGCATGCTACATACATACTACATGCATGCTACATACATACTACATGCTACATGCATGCTACATACATACTACATGCTACATACATACTACATATATACTACATGCATGCTACATACATACTACATGCTACATACATACTACATACATACTACATGCTACATACATACTACATATATACTACATGCATGCTACATACATACCACATATATACTACATGCATGCTACATACATACTACATGCTACATGCATGCTACATACATACTACATGCTACATACATACTACATACATACTATATGCATGCTACATACATACTACATGCATGCTACATACATACTACATGCTACATGCATGCTACATACATACTACATGCTACATACATACTACATATATACTACATGCATGCTACATACATACTACATGCTACATACATACTACATACATACTACATGCTACATACATACTACATATATACTACATGCATGCTACATACATACTACATGCTACATGCATGCTACATACATACTACATGCTACATGCATGCTACATACATACTACATGCATGCTACATACATTCTACATGCTACATGCATGCCACATACATACTACATGCTACATACATACCACATATATACTACATGCATGCTACATACATACTACATGCTACATGCATACTACATGCTACATACATACTACATATATACTACATGCATGCTACATACATACTACATGCTACATACATACTACATGCTACATACATACTACATATATACTACATGCATGCTACATACATACTACATGCTACATACATACTACATACATACTACATGCATGCTACATACATACTACATGCTACATACATACCACATATATACTACATACATACTACATGCATGCTACATACATACTACATGCTACATACATACTACATACATACTACATGCATGCTACATACATACTACATGCTACATACATACTACATACATGCTACATACATACTACATACATACTACATGCATGCTACATACAATACATTCATACAATACATACATAGACATACAGTACATATAACATAGAGTAACATACTTACCAATACTTGTCACATTGTTCCCCGAAGCCATTGTCTTTTATGGAATAAATATTAACATAACAACCACAAAAATACTCACCCATGATCCGAAGCAGTCCACGAGTGTGTCCCACGACGATCTTGGGTAGAGAACTGCAGCATCAGCTGATGCTGCCACTCTCTACGGGCTGCAGCAATCCAATGACGGAAGGTAGGTATCCTTCCGCACTGTATTCCTCCGCCACTTAAAAAAAAAAGTCCCTAGTCTCACTTTATGGTAAAAGCTGTGTGGGAAATTCCCACACAGCTATTACCATAAAGTGAGACTAGGGACTTTTTGTTTTTTTAAGTGGCGGAGGAATACAGTGCGGAAGGATACCTACCTTCCGTCATTGGATTGCTGCAGCCCGTAGAGAGCGGCAGCATCAGCTGATGCTGCAGTTCTCTACCCAAGATCGTCGTGGGACACACTCGTGGACTGCTTCGGATCATGGGTGAGTATTTTTGTGGTTTGTTATGTTAATATTTATTCCGTAAAAGACAATGGCTTCGGGGAACAATGTGACAAGTATTGGTAAGTATGTTACTCTATGTTATATGTACTGTATGTCTATGTATGTATTGTATGAATGTATTGTATGTAGCATGCATGTAGTATGTATGTAGTATGTATGTAGCATGCATGTAGTATATATGTAGTATGTATGTAGTATGTATGTAGCATGTAGTATGTATGTAGCATGCATGTAGTATATATGTAGCATGTATGTATGTAGCATGTATGTAGCATGCATGCAGTATGTATGTAGCATGCATGCAGTATGTATGTAGCATGCATGTAGTATATATGTAGTATGTATGATGCATATATGTAGTATGTATGTAGCATGTAGTATGTATGATGCATATATGTAGTATGTATGTAGTATGTATGTAGCATGTAGTATGTATGATGCATATATGTAGTATGTATGTAGCATGTAGCATGTATGTAGCATGCATGTAGTATATATGTAGTATGTATGTAGTATGTATGTAGCATGCATGTAGTATATATGTACTATGTATGTAGCATGTAGTATGTATGTAGCATGCATGTAGTATGTATGTATGTAGTATTTTTTTTTTTTTTTTTACATTTAACACATTAGCCGGATGATGGGACTACTACTGTCCCACCATTGGCTAATGTGTCAATCACTGTCATGGTAGCAGGCATCGCCCGATGGGACTTGTAGTCCCATCGGACGATGCCTGCACAGACCCCCGGACATCAGCGTAGCCCCCCGGCAGGCCGGTACAGACCCTCACAGGGTGCACAGCCCCCCGGCAGGCCGGCACAGCCCCCCGGCAGGCCGGTACAGACCCCGGGCAGCCCGCACAGCCCACCGGCAGGCCGGCACAGCCCCCCGGCAGGCCGGCAGAGACCCCCGGAAGGCCCGTACAGACCCCCGAGAGGCTGTACAAGGGCAGGAAAGGGTTTTTCCAATTCCGATACCGGAAGTCTCATAGACTTGAATGGGACTTCCGGTATCGGCATCGGCGATACCGATACTTTTTTTAAAGATCGGCCGATCCATTCCGATCCGATATTTTGAAGTATCGGACGGTATCGCTCAACTCTAGTCCTGACACGTAACAACGGAGGTATTGCTCCAGAGCTTGATCAGCACGTTCGATTTGCCCATTGGTTTCGGGGTGGTAGGCCGAGGAGAAGGATAACTCCACACCGCTGTGTTTACAGAACGCCCTCCAGAATTTTGAGACGAACTGGGTACCTCTGTCGGACACAATATTTGACGGAACACCATGAAGACGTACAATGTGCGCAAGGAACAATTTGCTCAAGGTTTCGGAATTAGGTAAGCCAGACAGTGGAATAAAATGGCACTGTTTGCTGAACCTGTCTACCACCACCCAGATACATGTTTTCCCATCTGAGGTCGGCAGGTCTGTAATGAAGTCCATGGAGATGTGGGTCCATGGACTCTCAGGGGTGGGCAAGGACTGAAGCCAGGCAGCAGGGCGAATATGGGGGGATTTGGCACGGGCACAGACTTCACATGCTGAAACATAGTTCTTACAGTCCTTGACCACCGTCGGCCACCAAAAGTTCCTAGTTACCAACCTGGTGGTATTATTGAGCCCAGGATGGCCTGCCAGAACAGAGTCATGTGACTCTTTAATAACTTGAAGGCGTAAGGTATTCGGAATGAACAATTTTTTGGGGGGTGTAGTGTCAGGAGCTCGTTCCGGAGACCTACGGATCTCCTCCAGAAGGTCCAAGGAAACTGCCGACACGACGATCCCATTGGCTAATATCGGAACGGGTTCACAGTCTTCGGCTTGTGTGGGGCAAAAACTGCGAGAGAGGGCATCGGCCCTCACATTTTTCGTACCAGGGCGAAAGGTGATTAAAAAAAAAAAATCGAACCTTGAAAAGAACAAGGCCCACCTGGCCTGCCTGGAATTCAGTCTTTTAGCTGACTCCAGGTAGGTCAGGTTTTTGTGGTCTGTAATGACGGTGACCTTGTGTTTGGCGCCTTCGAGAAAGTGACGCCATTCCTCGAAGGCCCATTTGATTGCTAGTAATTCCCGATTACCAATATCATAGTTCTTCCCTGTGGCAGAGAACTTTCGGGAAAAAAAGCACATGGGCGCAGCTGAGTGAGGGCTGCAGTGCCTTGCGATAGCACTGCTCCCACTCCGACTTCGGAGGCATCCACCTCCACAATGAATGGGCAGTCTAAGTCAGGTTGTACTAAAACCGGGTTGGCCACAAAGCACTCCTTTAACGTAGAAAATGCTTGAATGGCCTCGGGATTCCAGTTGGCCACGTCCGCCCCCTTCCGGGTTAGATCCGTGAGTGGCTTGGCAATCTCAGAGAAACTCCTGATAAACTTACGGTAGTAATTGGCAAATCCCAAAAATCGCTGCAGTGCTTTCAGCGATTTGGGTTGCACCCACGCCTTAATAGGTTGGATCTTGGCAGGATCCATGCGGAACCCCCTGCCTGAGACCATGTACCCCAAAAATTGTACCTCCTCAGCGAAAAAGACACATTTCTCCAACTTAGCAAACAAGGAGTTCTCCCGCAGTCTCTGCAGTACTGAACGGACGTGTTGAGCATGTGTCACAGGGTCAGTGGAGTAAATCAAAATGTCATCCAAGTACACAACGACATACACACCACAGATGTCCCTGAAAATATCGTTGACAAAGTGCTGAAACACTGCAGGAGCATTACTGAGTCCGAACGGCATTACCAGGTACTCAAAGTGACCAAGAGGTGTATTAAACGCTGTCTTCCACTCATCGCCGTCTCTTATGCGGATTAGATTGTATGCCCCCCGGAGGTCAAGTTTAGTAAACCAACGGGCTCCCATTAGCTGATTAAAAAGATCAGGGATGAGTGGAAGCGGGTACTGGTTCTTTATAGTGATTGCGTTTAATTCTCGGTAGTCAATGCAGGGTCTGAGACCACCATCTTTCTTCTCTACAAAGAAGAACCCAGCTCCAACTGGTGAAATAGATGGTCTAATGAACCCCTTTCTTAAGCTATCCGCTATGTACTCATTCATGGCCTGACGCTCTGGACCAGAGAGATTAAATATTCTCCCTTTTGGAAGACGGGCATCTGGAATTAGGTTTATAGGACAATCATACTCTCTGTGGGGTGGTAGTTTCTCAGACTCTATAACGGAAAAGACATCTCCATAATCCCTGAGAGCAAACGGTATGAAGGGGTGTTTTTTTAGCTTGGTTTGATTTACTGCTACAGACATGCAATTATCCTGGCATTGTGAACTCCAGCGCACCACATCACCCAGGTGCCAGTCAATGACAGGGTTATGTTGACGTAGCCACGGCATCCCCAAAATGACTGCAGAAGATAGACTGTCCAACACAAAAAAGCAAATAAGCTCGATATGTAGTGCTCCTACTGACATAGTTATCTTAGCAGTAACAAATTTAACCCCCTCCTGAATAATGGATGTGCCATTAATAGCCGTGGTTTTAATTGGAATATTAAGTTTCAGTAGTGGGACACCAAGTTTTTTAGCAGCAAAAGAGTCCATAAAATTCCCTTCAGACCCGCTATCGACATAGGCTTTTAAACACAGAGAATTCTGACCAAAATACAACGAAATAGGTAGTAAAACTTTGGCCGCATCTGCGGGCAATAACTGAGCCTCTGCGCAACCATAGCCAGAGCTGCTCAGAGGCTGATGTTCCCGGGGTACGGATCTCTGACGTTCAGCTTTGTCCCTGGAGTCTCCTAACTGCAGCATGCTCGAGCAGGAAGGTGAGACTGATCCTCCAGGCTGTATACTGAGGCTTAGTAACAGGAGTTTTAGGCCAACAATCAGCTCAGGCAAGAAAGGAAAGAAAAAAAAATTCAGAGAAACTGTCTTTATATAGGTGTGATATATATGTATATATATATATATATATATATATATATATATATATACACACACACACACACACACAAGAGACAGTTTTATTTGGGCCGGATATAATGTCGCGTCCGTCTGCAAGTCTGGGCTGCAGACAGACAGCGCCCCGAGTAGCACCGACACCCTTTACCCCTATACAGGGATCTGGATTTACTGCAGAGCCCAGGAAGCGCTGTCTGAACAGGAGCAGAGTGCCAGAGCAGAACGGTCACAATAGAAAAGCAGGAAGTGAGCCAAAAATGGAGTCGGAAACCAGGCGAGCAGTGGAGGTACAAAAACGGCAGGCAGAGTCGAGAGTCCAGGCAGAGGTCAAAAACCGGGAGAGTAGCGGAGGTACAAAATCGTCAGGCAGTAGAGGGGGTCAGGAATCCAGGCCAAGGTCAGCGTCAGTAATCGGGAGAAATGCAAGGTACAAAAACGGCAGGCAACAGAGTAGTCAGAAGTTCAGGCTGAGGTCGGAGTTAACGATAGGCAATCACAAGTAACACGTAGGGGAACCAAGAATATATCCGGCGGCTTGCAAGCCCAGTCCCAAGGTATTTGAGGGATCAGGTCGTCCCTCACAGGCTCCCGGGCTGGTGATGTCATCAGGACCGCCCCCAGGACCAGACCTGATGATGATGCACCAGCCCCTTCATGACTGACAGAGGAGCGGAGTCTGCGTCCAGTAGACGCCTGCGCAGAAGCCCTTTCACTGTTGCCGCCCTCACTCGGGCGTGAGCCACGGCGCCTCCTAGTGGCTGAGGGCGGAACAGCAGGCCCCGAGATCGACGACGACATGTCAGTCCGGCGTCTCCTGGTGGCCGAGGCCTGGACAGCAGGCCCCGAGCCCGAGGGCGGCGTGACAGTCCGTCGCCTCCTAGTGGCTGAGGGCGGAACAGCCGGCCCCGAGTCTGACAGCGACGTGACACCTGTTAGTGACTCCCGTGTAATAATGCTAACCACCAGCGGGGGCAAACTAGAACAAAAGACACCACTGTGTAATGACCCTAATGGCTACCGGGGGCAAAACTAACTTTAAGCAACCAGTTTAAAGAAAAAAAAGGTTACAAGTGCTTTTATCTGTCACAATCCAGCATGGATTATGATAGTACCCTCCCGTAATGAGGGGCCTCTGGACCCTCAAGACCACTCCTCATCAGGGAACCACCTACAGTGGGGACACCCAGATCCAGAGTTCACCCCTGCAACTACCTGCACGTCAGATTGATGACAAACGAGCACCACTGGTATTGGCAGCGTATGTTCAGGAGGCACCACACATCTCCAAAGTGCTGATCTGGGGAACGAGTTGAGTATGTGCTTGTTTGGGGTTAACTCGAGCTGGTAAGACTCCGCAACACAATTCCACTGGATGTTTTTTGGGGGCCACCCATACATGGTCGTTCACACACAGGTCCGGACCTGAATGTTTATTGCCACACATTTGTTTGTCACAATTCAGTGAACTCTTTCTGGGATTGGCAACAGAGGTGTCCCCCTGTGTCACCACACTCACACCCCCACAATTCACCAAGGGGTACACCACCCTCCAACCCCTTCCACCACGAGGTCTGCGCCTCCCAGAGTTGGCTAATGGCGAGGGATGAGACCTGCCCGTACTCTCCTGCAGCGCACCTGCTGCTCTCACTGGAGAGGAAGGGGTCAGTTGAAAAGAGACGGCAGAGACAGTAGTCCCTAGGCAGCAGCCCTCACATGACTGCCCCCGCTGACTACTTCCCTCGCCTGCCAATCAATCACCTCCGGTACTCCGCCAGCCAACTCCTCTGCTGACATAGTACCTTGGGAGGGCAAAATGGAGGAAATATACACTCCCTGGTCAATATTCACACTAACTCGTAATGGAACAATGTGCCTGTCAAGCGCAGGCTAGAAAAATGCCTAGAATATCTTATTTTCTTATTCTTATTTTCTCAATTTCAGTGATCTAAAAGTGATCAGAGACCATCATAGGGATGTAATAAAAGAGACTACACATTATCAGGTGCAAAACAAACCCATTTACTCAACATAAAAGTAATAACTTTGATATACACAAATTTCAAAACTCCTGAGAAGTACACTTTCATTTGTAAGAAAATCTGCCTTATTTATATGAAATATCCACAAACCTTTCTCTATCCATTCATAAAACAAGCTAAATAAACAATAGTAATGACTAAAAACATTACATACCAACCTTATAAAGTGTGATGTGTTTGGGACCAATGAGCCTGAGAAGCCAGCACAGCAATATCTTCCTTCCTGAAGCTCTGCAGACCAACTGTGGTATCAGGTTTCACACAGCAGCTAGAGCCAGGAGACTATCTAGAGGGAGGGGGTTTCCTGAAAATCTGGTGAGAAGGAAGAAATGAAAGTAGAAGAGCTGCGCCTGTCAGATCCATTGTTCCTGATGGAGGGTTAAGGACATGACCAGTCTGCCCACAGTAAAAACATGCCTCCACCACTCCCTGAACCGTAGGCAGGCCTGAACACAAACTAGCTCCTCCTACTTGCATAGGTTCATCTTGAGACTTGGCACGCACTGGGTAGGCTCTCATGAAATGGCCCGGCTTCCCACAGGAAAAGCATACCCCCCACCACGGCGAACCGCAGACAACCTCTTTTTTGTACCAACAACAACGGGCTGCTTGAGTTCCTCCATCCACACTGGTGGGTCCTCCTTCCAAGCGAGGACTACAGGGGGCACATTTTGTGTATGTCTCTCTAAAGCATCTATCCACCCGGATGGCAAGGAACATGGCGGCCTCCAGCGACCTGGGGGCGGCGTACTGCACCAGAGTATCCTGGAACTTTGGAGACAGACCCTGCACAAATTGACTCCTAAGTGCAGGGTCATTCCACTGAGTGTCAGTGGCCCACCTCCTAAACTCTGAGCAGTAGTCCTCAGCAACTCGGGCTCCCTGTTTACACCTACGGAGTCGGGATTCCGCCAGGGAGACGCCATCAGGATCCCCATACACTAGCGCCAAAGCCGCAAAAAACTCGTCCACGGACACTAATGATGGTGAATCGTCTGGTAGGGAGAAGGCCCAGGATTGGGGATCACCCTTAAGAAGGGACATAATGATTTCCACCCGTTGCTCTTCACTCCCTGATGAACGAGGGTGCAGCCTGAAGTATAGTTTACAGGCTTGCTGAAATACCAAGAATTGATCTCTCCCTCCAGAAAACCTGTCAGGGAGGGATATCTTGGGTTCTGGCTGAGCCTGTCTCAGAACCAAGCCCCCAAAGCCCACCAACAGCTGCAGTTGCTGCACCAACTCACCACGCAGCTGGGTCGCCCTCCCAGGGCTGTGGGGTACTCTGTACCGGGCCGGTGTCAGTGGAATGTGTCACAGCAGCTGTGACCCGGTCAGTGGCCCTGGGCGCCCAAATCAATGGTGGTTTGAGATATAGTTTATGTGATAGTTCGTGACGGCACCTGTGGTGTTTCGCAAGCAAGATGTTAAGCCAACGCTGAGTGCAGATCCTCTAGGGCTGATGGTGTGTTGCAACATAGATGGTGTAGCTCCCCACAGGTGAAGCTGTAACCCCAGGGCAGTGTATAGGCACAGGCGGTGTGAGGAATGTTGGTACCCAGATGTAGCAGTGCTGACGGTGTTGGCGCACAAATGAATGGAAGACACCAGTGCTTGCAGTTACAAAGCTTTACTCACAGTTAGAGTTGAGCGAAACGGGTCGAAAAAAATTCAAAAGTCGCCGACTTTTGGCAAAGTCGGGTTTCATGAAACGAAACCCGACCCTAGGATGAGGTCGGCCACGAGGTCGGCGACTTACGCGCCAAAGTCGCGTTTCAAAAGTTTGTTTTGCGCTCTTTTTCAGCCAATCAGGATCCACGGACACTGTGGGCAACGTGATGACATAGGCACGGGTCACTACCATCTTTCAGAAGGGCATGCAAGTGATTGGCTTGCTTTGGGGGGCGTCACAGGGGGTATAAAAGGGCGTGCACGCCGACCGCCATGTTACTCATGCTGATCTCAGAATAGGGAGAGCTGCTGCTGCTGCTGATTTTGTAGGGAGAGCGTTAGGCAGGGAAGAAGACACCAAAAACTGCTTCTGCTGCTAGCGATTTTGCCTGTACAACACACCAGTCACTGTGCAGTGCAAGGGGAGGCTATATAGTGGTGTATCAGTGGTGTTGGTTGTTGGGCTGCCTTCTAAGGCTTCCTGACATTCCTGCATTGCTGTTTACCCACTGCTCCGCAAACTGCTTTTTTAAAAGCAATCCCAATTTTTTTTTTTTGTCCTGCTGAGAAGAAAAAAAAACTGCTTCTGCTGCTAGCGATTTGGCCTGCACAACACACCAGTCACTGTGCAGTGCAAGGGGAGGCTATATTGTGGTGTATCAGTGGTGTTGGTTGTTGGGCTGCCTTTTAAGGCTTCCTGACAGGCTGGCATTGCTGTTTACCCACTGCTCTGCAAACTGCTTTTTTAAAAGCAATCCAATCTCCCTTATCCTCTAGTCACTTTTGTCACAGCTGTGCCATCGAGCCTGTGACATAGCGCTCAGATATCATTGGGCCTCACACAATCCAAAAGTGTCCAGTGTCCACAAGTGTCTGCAGAAATTAAAAATCTCCCTTATCCTCTAGTCACTTTGGTCACAGCTGTGCCATCGAGCCTGTCACATAGCGCTCAGATATCAGTGGGCTTCACACAATCCAAAAGTGTCCAGTGTCCACAAGTGTCTGCAGAAATTCAAAATCTCCCTTATCCTCTAGTCACTTTGGTCACAGCTGTGCCATCGAGCCTGTCACATAGCGCTCAGATATTCATTGGGCCTCACACAATCCAAAAGTGTCCAGTGTCCACAAGTGTCTGCAGAAATTCAAAATCTCCCTTATCCTCTCGTCACTTTGGTCACAGCTGTGCCATCGAGACTGTCACATAGCGCTCAGATATTCATTGGGCCTCACACAATCCAAAAGTGTCCAGTGTCCACAAGTGTCTGCAGAAATTCAAAATCTCCCTTATCCTCTAGTCACTTTGGTCACAGCTGTGCCATCGAGCCTGTCACATAGCGCTCAGATATCAGTGGGCCTCACACAATCCAAAAGTGTCCAGTGTCCACAAGTGTCTGCATAAATTCAAAATCTCCCTTATCCTCTCGTTACTTTGGTCACAGCTGTGCCATCGAGCCTGTCACATAGCGCTCAGATATTCATTGGGCCTCACACAATCCAAAAGTGTCCAGTGTCCACAAGTGTGTGCAGAAATTCAAAATCTCTTTTATCCTCTAGTCACTTTGGTCACAGCTGTGCCATCGAGCCTGTCACATAGCGCTCAGATATTCATTGGGCCTCACACAATCCAAAAGTGTCCAGAGTCCACAAGTGTGTGCAGAAATTCAAAATCTCCTTTATCCTCTGGTCACTTTGGTCACAGCTGTGCCATCGAGCCTGTCACATAGCGCTCAGATATTCATTGGGCCTCACACAATCCAAAAGTGTCCAGTGTCCACAAGTGTCTGCAGAAATTCAAAATCTCCCTTATCCTCTAGTCACTTTGGTCACAGCTGTGCCATCGAGCCTGTCACATAGCGCTCAGATATCAGTGGGCCTCACACAATCCAAAAGTGTCCAGTGTCCACAAGTGTCTGCAGAAATTCAAAATCTCCCTTATCCTCTCGTGACTTTGGTCACAGCTGTGCCATCGAGCCTGTCACATAGCGCTCAGATATTCATTGGGCCTCACACAATCCAAAAGTGTCCAGTGTCCACAAGTGTGTGCAGAAATTCAAAATCTCCTTTATCCTCTAGTCACTTTGGTCACAGCTGTGCCATCGAGCCTGTCACATAGCGCTAAGATATTCATTGGGCCTCCCACAATCCAAAAGTGTCCAGTGTCCACAAGTGTCTGCAGAAATTCAAAATCTCCTTTATCCTCTAGTCACTTTGGTCACAGCTGTGCCATCGAGCCTGTCACATAGCGCTCAGATATTCATTGGGCCTCACACAATCCAAAAGTGTCCAGTGTCCACAAGTGTGTGCAGAAATTCAAAATTTCCTTTATCCTCTAGTCACTTTGGTCACAGCTGTGCCATCGAGCCTGTCACATAGCGCTCAGATATTCATTGGGCCTCACACAATCCAAAAGTGTCCAGTGTCCACAAGTGTCTGCAGAAATTCAAAATCTCCCTTATCCTCTAGTCACTTTGGTCATAGCTGTGCCATCGAGCCTGTCACATAGCGCTCAGATATCAGTGGGCCTCACACAATCCAAAAGTGTCCAGTGTCCACAAGTGTCTGCAGAAATTCAAAATCTCCCTTATCCTCTAGTCACTTTGGTCACAGCTGTGCCATCGAGCCTGTCACTTAGCGCTCAGATATTCATTGGGCCTCACACAATCCAAAAGTGTCCAGTGTCCACAAGTGTCTGCAGAAATTCAAAATCTCCCTTATCCTCTCGTCACTTTGGTCACAGCTGTGCCATCGAGCCTGTCACATAGCGCTCAGATGTTCATTGGGCCTCACACAATCCAAAAGTGTCCAGTGTCCACAAGTGTCTGCAGAAATTCAAAATCTCCCTTATCCTCTAGTCACTTTGGTCACAGCTGTGCCATCGAGCCTGTCACATAGCGCTCAGATATTCATTGGGCCTCACACAATCCAAAAGTGTCCAGTGTCCACAAGTGTCTGCAGAAATTCAAAATCTCCCTTATCCTCTCATCACTTTGGTCACAGCTGTGCCATCGAGCCTGTCACATAGCGCTCAGATATTCATTGGGCCTCACACAATCCAAAAGTGTCCAGTGTCCACAAGTGTCTGCAGAAATTCAAAATCTCCTTTATCCTCTAGTCACTTTGGTCACAGCTGTGCCATCGAGCCTGTCACATAGCGCTCAGATATTCATTGGGCCTCACACAATCCAAAAGTGTCCAGTGTCCACAAGTGTGTGCAGAAATTCAAAATCTCCTTTATCCTCTAGTCACTTTGGTCACAGCTGTGCCATCGAGCCTGTCACATAGCGCTCAGATATTCATTGGGCCTCACACAATCCAAAAGTGTCCAGTGTCCACAAGTGTGTGCAGAAATTAAAAATCTCCCCTGTCCTATAGACACCTTGTACCTTGTTTTACATTACTATATAGTTTGTTGGATTTTGTCTACATTTCTACCAAAAATGAGGAAGGCTGGTGGAAGAGGCCGTGGAATTGGGCGGGGGTTGGCAGCTGGTAATGATGGTGTTGGTGGTGGATCTGATGGTATTGGCAAGAGCAAAATAGGACCGAATGCAGGAGGTGTTGAGCCTGCGTCATCGTCTGGCTACATAAGGCCTCGAATGCTTAGTTTTCTAGGAGTTGGCAAACCACTTTTAAAGCCAGAGCATCAGGAAAAAGTTTTGTCTTATATTGCTGACGCAGCCTCCAGCTCTATCGCCTCCTCTTCTTCAGTTATAAAAAGTAAAAGCACTGAGTCATCATTGGAGGCTCATGTTCATGAACCACACCTTTCCTTGTGTCCTTCACCCCAACCAAGATTGAAGAATGACGCAGGCCATAGTACTGATTGCTCCATGGAGCTGTTTTCACATACCATGCCTGGATTATCAAGTGAAATGGTGAATTACCCAGGCCAAGATGAATCTGACATGGAGTGCACTGATTCACAGCCGCTGATGGATGATTCTGCTGGTACATTCACTCAGAGCACTACATTGTCCTCGCAGTGTACAGAGCCAGATTCTGACCCTGATGAGACTCAGGTGCCCCTTCCCGCACACTATACCACCATACACGGTGACACAGAGGAAGGTGCACATGACATAGAAGAGGAGGTGATGGATGACCCAGTTGTTGACCCAGATTGGCATCCATTGGGGGAAGAGGGTGCTGCTTCCAATAGCTCAGATGAGGAGCATCCACAGCAGACATCGACATCGCAACAGCTGTTATCTGGCAGGCCCGGAGCACTCCAAAGACAGGTTCCAAACATCAAAATAGTTGCTGGACAGCTTGTCCAGAGGGTCAAAAGATCACAGCGTGCTAGGCCGCAAAATGTCTCCCAAAGTAGGAAGAGTGCAGTGTGGCACTTTTTTGAACAAAATCCTCATGATCAGGCCAAGGTTATCTGTAAGAAGTGCGCAAAGACCTTTAGCCGAGGGAAAAATCTGAAAAATTTGAATACCAGTTGCATGCTTAGACACTTAACCAGCATGCACTTGCAAGCGTGGACACAACACCAAACCTCAAGTGCCACATGTGCAACTGATCACAACGAAAGTAGTCAGCAACGCTACATTGTTTCCCCCACTGTAAGCCCACCGGTTAGCACAGCAGCAAATGTTGAGGTGTCGTTGCAAGGCCACAGCAGTCAGGGAATCCCACTGTTATATCAACGAAAGACTGATTCTAGGCCATCAGAAAGAACAACAACTCCATCACCATCATCAACCCTCTCTCAGTCCGCCCTGTCCACCGCTACTTCCACCATATGCAGCTCTCAAGTCCAGCTCACCCTCCCAGACACTATGAGTAGGTCAAGAAAGTACTCAGTCTCTCATCCGCGTACACTGGGTTTGAACGCCCACATTGCCAAACTAATCTCGTTTGAGATGATGCCCTTTCGGTTGGTGGAAAGCACAGCTTTCCGCGAACTCATGGCCTATGCAGTACCACGCTATGACCTACCCAGTTGCCACTTCTTCTCTCGCAAAGCCATCCCAGCCCTCCACCATCATGTGACAGACCGCATTGTCCATGCACTCAAGCAGTCAGTGAGCGGAAAGGTGCACCTCACAACTGATGCATGGTCCAGTCGGCATGGCCAGGGCCGTTACGTGTCCATCACTGCGCACTGGGTTAATGTGGTGGATGCAGGGTCCACAGGGGACAGCGGTGGTGGGACAGTGCTGCCTAGCCCACGGTATAGGAAACAGTTGGCTGTAGGCGTTCGACCCTCCTCCTCCTCCTCCTCCAGAAGCGAAAGCTCGTCCACAGAGCGCAGTCGTACGAGCACTCCATCTGCAGCTGCCACTGTTGCACACGATGTGTCCCCCTATCGAGCAGCTAGTGGAAAGCGTCAGCAGGCTGTGTTGCAGATGATGTGTTTGGGCAACAGACACACCGCCGAGGTGCTGGCCGAGTACTTGAAGCGACAAACTGAGTCATGGCTGGGCAGTGTACATCTTGAGGCAGTCAAGGTAGTTAGTGATAACGGCCGTAATTTTGTGGCAGCCATAGCCCTTTCAAAACTCAGCCACATACCTTGCTTGGCTCACACCTTGAACCTGGTGGTGCAGTGCTTCCTCAAAAATTATCCGGAGTTAACAGCCCTGCTCCATAAGGTGCGAAGACTGTTCGCGCACATCCGCCGGTCGCCTGTACACTCCGTTCGTATGCAGAAGCTGCAGCGATTGCTCCACCTTCCCAACCACCGCCTCATTATCGACATTGCAACAAGGTGGAACTCCACCCTGCACATGGTGGAGCGGCTGTGCGAGCAGAGGCAGGCCATAATGCATTTGTGGGAGGATACACGGCCAGGCACTTTGAGAGCAGACATGGAGTTGACAGGTGTGCAGTGGTCGAAGCTGAAAGACCTCTGTAAAGTCCTTCAGTGTTTTGAGGAATGCACACGGCTGGTAAGCGCAGACGACGCCATCCTAAGCATGAGCATCCCACTTATGCGTCTGCTCATGCAAACTTTGATGCACCTTAAGGAGCAGGCGTCTGCAGCCAATGTTGATGAGGAGGAAGAGGAGGAGGGAATCCTTGATGACATTCAGCCTCTGTCTGCTCAGGGACCTCTCCTTGACGAGGTGGAGGAAGAAGAGGAGGAGGAGGATGATGATGGGGATGATTACTTAGGGGAGGAGGATGCATCTCGTGGGGCAAGTGAAAATGTTGGCGTGGCAAGGTCTGGTACAGGGTTTGTGCGTGACTGGAGGGATGTGGATTTGCCAGAAAGTACTCCTCCACCCAGCACTCGCAGTGCATCATTGACACCGGGAACATTGGCCCACATGTCAGATTATGCCTTGCAGATCCTAAAAAGGGACCCCCGCATTGCCAAAATGATGAACGATGACGACTACTGGTTGGCCAGCATCCTGGATCCACGCTATAAAGGCAAATTACAAAACATCATGCCACAGGAGAACCTTGACCTAATATTGGCTAATAAACAAGCAACTCTGGTAAATCGGTTGCTTGAGGCATTCCCAGCACACAGCAGCGGTGATGGTTCTCACACGAGCCGTACGGGCCGGGGGCAGCTTGGCAGAGGTGTTCGTGGTGCACACAGCAGAAGTGGCGTTGGAGACAGGGGTTTCATGACAATGTTGTGGACTGATTTTTCAAATACCGCTCACACAACTGGTAATACTGCATCGATGGAAAGTGACAGCAGTTGTCAACTATGGTTACAAACTACTTTTCCTCCCATATCGATGTTCTCCCACACAGGTCATTCCCCTTTGACTATTGGGCCGCTAAACTGGACACCTGGCCTGAATTGGCCCAATATATCTTACAGTAGCTCGCTTGCCCAGCTGCAAGTGTGCTATCAGAAAGAGTCTTCAGTGCAGCTGGATCAATCCTGACAGAAAAAAGGACCCGTCTGTCAACCCAAAATGTGGATGATCTAACCTTCATTAAAATGAACCATGCATGGGTTTCCAAGGATTTTGTCCCACCTTCCCCTGATGACACATAGGGTGACAGAAAAATGGCTTGCTTTGGTCCACCTCTTCCTGGGACTTCACCTATTTCGCCTTTTGCATCAGCTGAATGTCCAACATCAACATATGCCACTTTCTAAAACTCCCTAACTGTGCTGCCTCCCCCCCCATGGCCGGGGTCACCACCTAGCGCACGACACCGTGCGAGTGCCATTGCCCTGGACAGGTGGGTAGGCCGACTCTTGGGCGCGGGCACTGGCACAGGGTCCCTCATAGTGCAATCAAGTGTCTCTGACGGTGGTGGTGCACACCCGCCGTCAGACACACCGCTGTACTATGAGGGGCCCAGTGCCAGTACCGACGCCCACGAGTGGGCCCCCCTTGCTTGGGCAGGGTCCCAGCATTTGCAACCTTTACCTCTCCCTGCTCCTCCGCTGTGTAATCTGGGCCGTCAAATCCATACTGTGCCTGACACCGTCTGAGCCTGCCTCCTGATGTATAGACATATATTTTGAATGTGTACGCTATCCATACATGTTATCCGGGGATACGGTACCCTTTCTAACCTTTGTGCAATCACGTGCAATCCATACTGGGCCTAACACCGTCTGAGCCTGCCTCCTGCTGTATAGACATATATTTTGAATGTGTACGCTATCCATACATGTTATCCGGGGATACGGTACCCTTTCTAACCTTTGTGCAATCACGTGCAATCCATACTGGGCCTAACACCGTCTGAGCCTGCCTCCTGATGTATAGACATATATTTTGAATGTGTACGCTATCCATACATGTTATCCGGGGATACGGTACCCTTTCTAACCTTTGTGCAATCACGTGCAATCCATACTGGGCCTAACACCGTCTGAGCCTGCCTCCTGATGTATAGACATATATTTTGAATGTGTACGCTATCCATACATGTTATCCGGGGATACGGTACCCTTTCTAACCTTTGTGCAATCACGTGCAATCCATACTGGGCCTAACACCGTCTGAGCCTGCCTCCTGCTGTATAGACATATATTTTGAATGTGTACGCTATCCATACATGTTATCCGGGGATACGGTACCCTTTCTAACCTTTGTGCAATCACGTGCAATCCATACTGGGCCTAACACCGTCTGAGCCTGCCTCCTGATGTATAGACATATATTTTGAATGTGTACGCTATCCATACATGTTATCCGGGGATACGGTACCCTTTCTAACCTTTGTGCAATCACGTGCAATCCATACTGGGCCTAACACCGTCTGAGCCTGCCTCCTGATGTATAGACATATATTTTGAATGTGTACGCTATCCATACATGTTATCCGGGGATACGGTACCCTTTCTAACCTTTGTGCAATCACTTGCAATCCATACTGGGCCTAACACCGTCTGAGCCTGCCTCCTGATGTATAGACATATATTTTGAATGTGTACGCTATCCATACATGTTATCCGGGGATACGGTACCCTTTCTAACCTTTGGGCAATCACGTGCAATCCATACTGGGCCTAACACCCTCTGAGCCTGCCTCCTGCTGTATAGACATATATTTTGAATGTGTACGCTATCCATACATGTTATCCGGGGATACGGTACCCTTTCTAACCTTTGTGCAATCACGTGCAATCCATACTGGGCCTAACACCGTCTGAGCCTGCCTCCTGATGTATAGACATATATTTTGAATGTGTACGCTATCCATACATGTTATCTGGGGATACGGTACCCTTTCTCACCTTTGTGCAATCACGTGTAATCCATACTGGGCGAGAGAACGGCTGGCGAGCTGTTAAGCAAGCTACAGCACCTGTGGTTTGCACACGTAAGTTTTTAATTTTTTCAGGAATGACGGTTAGGCCTAATTCCGGAACTGCGGTTGACCTGCACTTACTGGGAAATCATCGTTCGCGGGTAATAATTGTAATCACAGATCCCCATCACTAACGTTGTTCAGCGGGTTATATGCACCTGTAAGCGACAAACGCTGGCCTTTTCAGTGTAGTGCACATGCAGCCACGGACATGTAAGGGCATGACACACCAGTTATTGGCCAATCTCATGTGCCAGAGCCTCACGTGTCCCTCTAGTAAGCCGGACTAGGACCGCGGGGCATGACGGAGTCTCGTTCGTTAACAGAATTAAGCTTGCAATGTGTGCATCTGTTCTGTAGCTGGCATGGTTGAGGTTGCCCGTGTTGAGTCAAATTACGCAGTAGGCTCCACTCCTGGTGGTGCCCTTCTGGACATTCCTTTAAGGTTCAGCTTTGCAACCATACTGCCCACGTAAAACAAACACTTTGCCTTCATGAATGCTGTTTGGAGGGTCATGACTTGTGGGAATAACGCCGCCCAATCAGTTAACCTGCTAGAGAGATCCTTCTTTGCTCCCAAGCATGACATCACACTCCCTAGGAGGAAGGTAATGCCACTGTGGCGACCGTACTCCTGGGGGCGACACAAGTGCACTGATGCCCAGCCACTGCTCGATGAATCTGCTGGTACATTGACCCAGACCACTACATTCCCCTCGCACGCTACCCGGCCTGAATCTGACCGTGATGAAACTCAGGTTACCCTTCCCATATACACTTCCATCTTACACGGTGACAAAGAGGAAGCTGCAGATGAAAGTGCAGGTTCGGCCCACCCGCCATCAGACACACCACCGTACTATCAGGGGCCCTGTGCCAGTGCCGTCGCCAACGAGTGGGCCCCCCCTGCTTGCTCAGGATCACAGCACTTGCAAGGTTGAAATACTGTGCAGTGAGATGGAAGATGGGGACGACGAGGAGTCCAGACTAGTACAGGGATTCCCTAGTGAGGAGACTTATTTGATTGTTTTCAATGTTGGGACAGCAATTTTTGGGGAGCACTATACTCTGGAGAATGATAGATGGGGCCCACCATACACTGGAACATTCCAAAGGTGGACATCAGACACTGGAGCAGCATTTACAGGGCCCATTATACACTAGAGCATTAGAAATGGGGCCCATTATGTTTGGAGCATTATTTGGGCCCATAAGACAGTGGAGCTTCATCCATGGGGACCAACATATACTGTAGCATTATGTGGAGCTCATCATATACTGTTTCAAACATTATATGGGACCAATGATTCTGTATGGAGAAATAGATGGGCCTCGTCATGAGATGTAAAAAGTGAAGTATTTTTCATTGTACTATACCGCTATTTCTCTGCCGTATCGGAGCATGATGAGTTGTGGTATGTGTTAAAGGGGCGCTCTTTCGCCCAGAGCACATGAAAACCTGGAGCCAGCCCTACCCCCCCACAACTTTAGCCAAATAACCCCCATTTTTCAGTGCGTAACTTGTATTATGAAGTTAATTAAGGTTGACAAGCTTAAGTAAGAAGAATTGATGCTTTTGGCATTCAAATGGGCACTGTAGGTGTGTTTCCTGTCCTCCCCTCACTGCCGACTTTTATTCCCCATTGACTTACATTGGGTTTCGTGTTTCGGGACGACCCCGACTTTTCCCTATAATCGGACGATCTTGCTCGACCCGACTTTTGGAAAAGTCGGGTTTCACGAAACGAAACTCCACCCTAAAAAAACAAAAGTCGCTCAACTCTACTCACAGTTCTTAGTACCCACTGGTGCCTGCCTCCATGCCGTGCCCACCGGGGTAGAGACTCAATCAACCTCCCGGGCAAGTCAGGATTCTCCTCTCCAATACTCCGCCAACATGTACCTCTCCTGAACAACTCCTCTATTGTGCCTTAAGGTGTGAAGAGCTCCAGTACCGTGGTACTCTGAAGTTCCTCCTATCAGATGTTCCTAACAACTCTACTCGTATGGCAGACAGCTGTAGCCTCACTCGGGGACTCCCTTCTCCGGAGTCCTGGCTCTCTATTCAGTTGCTGTTGTGCCCCAAGTCTTAGATGGGAGTAGTGCATTTACAACCAACTACTCCACCGGTGTCTGCTGCAGAACCATAAGTGTCCATACAACCTCGGGGACCGTGCCCCGGCCTTGCGCTGAGAACCTATAGGCAGGGTTCATCTTCCAACCCACAACTCCTCTCTGTTCTCCTACTCCTTCGTTCGGCACAGTTCCTTCTCTCTCTTATGGAAGCTTAGGTTGCAGTTCTACGTCTTTCTCCTTCTGTTCCTTTCCCGTGCCAGCTGGCTCAGGTCACTGAGGCAGCTGCAGCACTCCTTCCTCCATCCCTTCTTCCAGGGATCCGTCCTCAGTCCCTCCTGACTGACTGACCTCCAGACTGACCTGTAATTCTAAACCTTCCCAACCTTTTATATCTAACTCCACCCACCTCCCAGCACATCTCGTGTTACGAAGCAAGGACCCACGAAAGGTGCTCTGCTACCCTCTAAGCATGGAGCCGCAATGGGGTCCTGCTGAACTATCCTGTGTGTGGGGTGAAGGTGTTGGAGTGTGGAAAGGAGTTCCCAACTTACCTAGGTGGTGGGGCACTACACCTTAGGAGAAGGTGCAGTACCTCTGTGGCGACTGAGCCTCAGGGGTGCCACATACCCCCATGTTAAACATAGCACGTCCCCGGGCTGCAAGACAACAAAGCAGACAGCAAAGAAACATACAAAAATTTTGTAATACATAACAAACTTTTTTTATGCTAATCTTCCTAGTATAGGAGGCACTCATCTTGAACGTTACAAACAATTCTATCTAAAATTTTTAATTCTAAGTGCAATTCTCAATTCAAAGTGCTATTTTCTGTAACACATTTTTCTCTCATTTTTTTTTCTCTCTTCCTCTAGACGCAAGACGCTGACCGCAAATACCTGGTCCGTCACCTGTCACTTTCAATTCTTTATTCATATCACTCATCTCTATATCAGACATTCCTAATCTAATATATAAAGCTCAAAGTGTGTATGTGTGTATGTGTGTATGTGTGTGTGTATGTTTGTTTGTATGTCCGGGATAGGCATCCGCACCGTCGCAGCTACAGCCACAAAATTTGGCACAGTCACACGTCTGGACCCCGAGAGCGTCCTAAGCTATGTTGTGAGGCGAAATTTTAACCCCGCGCGTTCCAATTCACCAAACAATTTTGCCCCTATCTACATACTGGGGGAAAAAGTGTGTGCGCGTCAAGCCCCGCCGCTCATTGTGATGTCACAATGCCCCTATTTGCATACTGGGGAAGCAGTGTGTGCGTGCCAAGCCCCACCCCTCATTATGATGTCACAATGGTTGCCATGGCGACGCTGATGTCATCAAAGGTTGCAAGCCCCGCCGCCGCTCATTATGATGTCATAATGGTTGACTATGAGATGGAGGATGTGTGATGAGTATATGGGCACCGGACTATGGGATGGAGGAGATGTATGATGGGTGTATGGGAACGGCACTATGGGATGGAGGATATGTATATGGGCACGGGACTATAGGATGGAGGATATGTATGATGTGTATATGAGAACGGGACTATGGGATGGAGGATGTGTGATGGGTATATGGGCACTGGACTATGGGATGGAGGATATGTATGACGGGTATATGGGCACGGGACTATGGGATGGCAGATATGTATATGGGTACGGGACTATGGGATGGAAGATGTGTGATGGGTATATGGGCACTGGACTATGGAATAGAGGATATGTTTGACGGGTATATGGGCACAGGACTATGGGATGGTGGATATGTATATGGGCACGGGATTATGGGATGGAGGATGTGTGATGGGTATACGGGCACTGAACTATAGGATGGAGGATATGTATGACGGGTATATGGGCACGGGACTATGAGATGGTGGATATGTATGATGGGTATATGGGCACTCGACTGTGGGATGGAGGATATGTATGATGGGTATATGGGCACGGGACTATGGGATGAAGGATGTGTGATGGGTATATGGGCACTCGACTATGGGATAGCGAATATGTATGATGGGTATATGGGCATGGGACTATGGGATGGAGAATATGTATGATGGGTATATGGGCATGGGACTATGGGATGGAGAATATGTATGATGGGTATATGGGCATGGGACTATGGGATGGAGGATGTGTGATGGGTATATGGGCACTCGACTTTAGGATGGAGGATATGTATGATGGGTATATGGGCACGGGCCTATGGGATCGTGGATATGTATGATGGGTATATGGGCACGGGACTATGGGATGGAGGATAATTATAATTTTCTATAACTAACCACAGTTAGTTACTATGCCCGGGCAGCGCCGGGCTCTTCAGCTAGTTCTTCTATAAAAGCCATTTCTCAGTTAATAATCTAATATATAAAGCTCAAGGTGTGTATGTATGTATGTATGTGTGTATGTATGTATGTGTGTGTGCATGTCCGGGATTGGCATCCGCACCGTCGCAGCTAAAGCCACAAAATTTGGCACAGTCACACATCTGGACCCCGAGAGCATCCTAGGCTATGTTGTGAGGCAAAATTTTAACCCCACGCATTCCAATTTACCAAAAATTTTTGCCCCTAGCTACATAATGGGGAAAAAGTGTGTGCGTGTCAAGCCCCGCCCCTCATTATGATATCATAATGCCCCTATCTACATAATGGGGAAACAGTGTGTGCGTATCAAGCCCCTTCCCTCATTATGATGTCATAATGGTTGCCCTGGTGATGCT
Organism: Dendrobates tinctorius; assembly: GCF_039654945.1. Classification (NCBI taxonomy): domain Eukaryota; kingdom Metazoa; phylum Chordata; class Amphibia; order Anura; family Dendrobatidae; genus Dendrobates; species Dendrobates tinctorius. The sequence continues at coordinate 14,647,955 of NW_027361726.1, forward strand.
GATGTCATCATAGGTTGCAAGCCCCGTTGCTCATTATAATGTCATAATGGTTGACTATGGGATGGAGGATGTGTGATGGGTATATGGGCACTGGACTATGGGATGGCGAATATGTATGACAGGTATATGGGCATGGGACTATGGGATGGCAGATATGTATGGTGGGTATATGGGCACGGGACTATGGGATGGAGGATGTGTGTTGGGTATATGGGCACTCTACTATGGGATGGAGGATATGTATGATGGGTATATGGGCACTCGACTATGGGATGGAGGATATGTATGATGGGTATATGGGCACGGGCCTATGGGATGGCGATATGTATGATGGGTATATGGGCACGGGACTATGGGATGGAGGATGTGTGATGGGTATATGGGCACTCTAGGAAGAAAGGAAGAACAAAGACGAAAGAATCTAATTAATAAAAATATTGGAGAAAGAGAAACCAATCACAAACTAAAATGTTTCTATACTAATGCACAAAGCATGGGCAACAAACAAGGAGAATTGGAACTACTAACACAGGAAAAGAAATATGATGTCATTGGAATCACTGAAACTTGGTGGGACAATACACATGATTGGAATACAAGACTAGAAGGATACAACTTATTTGCAAGAAACAGACTTGATAAACGAGGAGGGGGTGTCGCATTGTATGTTCGAAACGCGTATATCTGCACAGAGATTGAAGCTTCAGAGACTGGGAGTTCTGTGGAAACTGTTTGGGTAAGAATACAAGGACAGAACAATGGAAAGGACACCATTGTAGGCATTTACTACAGGCCGCCTGTGCAAGCCGAAGATATGGATGAACTCTTTATGCATCAGATGGCCAAGTTCTCCAAAAAATATGACATAGTTGTCATGGGAGATTTCAACTATCCAGACATTTGTTGGGAATCTCTCTCAGGCAAAACTAACAGGTCAAGGAAATTCTTATCCTCTCTTGCTGACAAGTTTATCTTCCAAAAGGTAAGGGAGAAAACAAGGGGAACTGCTACCTTGGATCTAATCCTTATAAACAGGGAGGAAATGGTTGAGGAGGTAAAAGTGGCTGGGACCCTAGGAGGTAGCGACCATGCTATTTTAGAATTTTGGATAACTAGAGGTGGAAGACCTATGAAGACTCAGACGTCAAGGTTAGATTTCAGAAAGGCAGATTTTAAGGGATTCAGAAAGAGAATTGGAGGGATCCAATGGCTGGATATCCTTAAAGACAAAAATGTCCAGGAAGGATGGGAAATCTTGAAAAATGAAATTCTCAAAGCACAGTTGTTAACAATTCCGAAAAGAGGGAAGAATAGGAAGCATTTAAGGAAACCAGGATGGATGAACACAGAACTTAAGCACATGCTAAAAAGGAAGAAAAAAATGTTTATAAAATGGAAAGAGGGAGGCATATCTAAAGAAGAATATAATGCTGTCTGCAGAACCTGCAGGGCACAAATCAGATTATCTAAAGCTGAAAATGAACTGAGGCTTGCAAGAGATGTCAAAAGCAATAATAAAGGATTTTGGGGATATGTCAAAAGTAAAAGAAAAGTCAAAGATGCTATAGGATTTTTACAGGATGAAAATGATGAAATAGTAAGACAGGATGTTGAGAAGGCTGAACTTTTAAATTCCTATTTTGCATCTGTTTTCTCTCAGAAAGGAAATGCAACATCAACTGTTATCCACTGTCCTATTAAGGGAATAGAAGAATCCAGGATATCTATAAACAGAAAGATAGTGAGGAAACACTTAGCTAACCTAAATGAATTCAAGTCTCCAGGTCCAGATGAATTACACCCCAGAGTACTGAAGGAGATAGCAGAAGAAATTTTTGAACCCCTCTCCATAATCTTTAAAAATTCTTGGAGAACAGGAGAAGTGCCAGAAGACTGGAGAACAGCAAATGTTGTTCCTATCTTCAAAAAGGGGAAGAAGGTGGACCCAGGCAACTATAGGCCGGTGAGTCTGACTTCTATACCAGGAAAGATCTTTGAACAAATTATTAAACAACATGTATGTCAATACCTGGATAAGAATGAAGTGATTAAACAGAGTCAGCATGGGTTTGTAACTAATAAGTCATGTCAGACTAACTTAATTTCCTTCTATGACGGTATCACTGATTGGGTGGATCAAGGAAATGCTGTAGATATAGTATATCTTGACTTCAGCAAAGCATTTGACAAAGTCTCTCATACAATCCTTATTGAAAAAATGACTAAGTATGGAATGGACAAGGCAACTGTTAGGTGGATTCATAACTGGCTTAGTGATCGGACCCAAAGAGTGGTCGTAAATGGCTGCACATCCAGTTGGAAGAATGTCTCAAGTGGGGTACCACAGGGCTCTGTCCTGGGCCCTGTATTGTTCAACATCTTTATCAACGATTTAGATGAAGGAATTGAGGGTAAACTGATTAAATTTGCTGATGACACAAAGCTAGGAGGGATAGCTAATACTAGAGAAGAGAGAGAGAGGATTCAAAAAGATTTAAATAAACTGGAGAAGTGGGCAGCAACTAACAGAATGGTTTTTAACAGGGAGAAATGCAAAGTACTACATCTGGGCAATAAAAATGAAAAAAGCATATATAGAGTGGGAGGAATAGGGCTAAGTGACAGCACATGTGAAAAAGACTTGGGTATACTAATAGATCACAGACTGAATATGAGTCAACAGTGTGATGCAGCAGCAAAAAAGGCAAATGCAATTCTAGGATGTATTAACAGAAGCATACAGTCTAGATCACGTGAAGTCATTATTTCCCTCTACTCCTCTTTGGTCAGACCTCATCTGGAATATTGTGTCCAGTTTTGGGCACCACATTTTAAAAAAGACATCAACAAACTGGAGCAAGTTCAGAAAAGAGCGACCAGAATGGTGACCGGTCTGCAAACCCTGTCTTATGAGGAAAGGTTGCAGGATTTGGGAATGTTTAGTTTGCAAAAGAGAAGACTGAGAGGAGACTTAATAGCTGTCTACAAATATCTAAAGGGCTGTCACATTGTAGAAGGATCAACTTTATTCTCATTTGCACAAGGAAAGACTAGAAGCAATGGGATGAAACTGAATGGGAGGAGACACAGATTAGATATTAGAAAAAACTTTTTGACAGTTAGAGTGATCAATGAGTGGAACAGGCTGCCACGAGAAGTGGTGAGTTCTCCTTCAATGGAAGTCTTCAAACAGAGGCTGGACAGACATCTGACTGGGATGATTTAGCGAATCCTGCTTTGAGCAGGGGGTTGGACCAGATGGCCCAGGAGGTCCCTTCCAACTCTACGTTTCTATGATTCTACTATGGGATGGAGGATATGTATGATTGGTATATAGGCACTCAATTATCAGATGGAGGATATGTATGATGGGTATATGGGCACGGGCCTATGGGATGGTGGATATGTATGATGGGTATATGGGCATGAGACTATGGGATGGAGGATATGTATTATGGGTATATGGGCATGGGACTGTGGGATGGAGGATAATTATAATTTGTTATAACTAACCACAGTTAGTTACTATGCCCGGACAGCGCCGGACTCTTCAGCTAGTACTCTTATAAAACACATTATCAAATACTTCACAGTAGAACATTCAACAATCATTCTTGTAAGTGCTGGACACCGCTCCTAGCCGGGATTTCTTGCAGTGTCCTTTGAGGTAGACATCATCTTCGAAAAGTGTCTTTTATATGTAAAACCAAGAGAGAGCACCTAAAGAGGTGCAAACTATTTACAAACACAGTTTCGTATCATTCAGCGTCCATGATCTCCTCAGTTCCAATCAGAAAACAACGCTGCCAATCAAAAACTAGGCAACAAAAGTGCTACCAGAAAAACAAAAACATGATGAACAATAGATAAATAGCAAAAGGCACAACTGGTGCAAACAAACCCTCCTGGGTAACGAGATTTGAAAGTTTTTTACTTGTGTTCCCCTCCTGGGGTTCTGGAAGCTGAAGTGGAACTGCTTCCAGATGCAGTATCTTCATCTTGTTGATTACTTGCTAACCTCATATACTCTGCTTCCCACAGGGAGAGATAGTGACTGGTCGGGGTAATGGAAAGGGCCATAGAAACGTCTACTGCCTGTGGGGACGGCATATCCGCTTCCTCGGATGGCTCTTCCGTGACCGTTGGGGACTTGGCCACTTCTGCCGCTGATTCCTCAGAATCTGATTCTTCAGTGTCCATTGGGACCACAGCTAATGGCATTGCAGTCGGGGGTTGTCGGCGGAGGTCAATCGGGCCATTCCTATCCGGAGGCTCCGCTCCCAAAGCTAGGGTCAACCCTGGGGCAGGATTCGTACCTGGCATTTCCAGCCACGGTTCCGGCTCCGATACCGGGTGGTAGATGGCAGCAGCCGCACCTCCCAAGGTGACTGGTGGGATGGGCCGCAGTTGGATCAGTGCCGGGGCCATGTCGGTCCCAGCCGGGGTCGTCGGTGGAGGTCGGAGCAGCCGCGACCGGTTCAGGCGGGGGCGCGGTCCCGGCCCTCCGTTCTGCTCCAGAGCTCTCATATATCTCCTCCGGACGGGACTCACCCAATGGCAACATCAGTTGTAAGGTGGTGGCAGCCGCTGCAGAGGATGTATCAGCGGTCGCAGCCTCCGCAGGGGCGGCCTAGGAGCAAGTGGCCTCTCCTCCCCCTGTTTTTCTGACTTCTCTCTTTTCGTCATGGCGTTCTGGCGTTCTTCTTCCTGCCTCGCCCCCTTTCCTGCCACTGGCTTCTTCTGCCCCTCCTTCCGGGGGCGGCATCTTCTTCCAGTGCCTCCATACCAAGCCAGTATATGAACCCCTCGGGGGGTGGGCCATGTATCTGTCACATAGTAATTCAGGCAGGGAAGGCCCAATTGTTATGAATGAGTAACCGAGGAGGAAAAAACAAAAAGCAAGCTAAGCCCAGAAAACCGGAGAGGTTGGTAACTAGCGGATTGCAGACCCCTGATCCTATCCACAACAACTAGCAGTAGCCGTGGAGCATGCCTACGGTGGTCCTAGATGCCTCGTCACGGCCGGAGAACTAAATAAGCCTAAAGAAAGAAAGGGAAAATCTAAACTGCCCCAGAGCAGACCCCAAAGCAATAGACAGCCCCCAACATGTATTGTCGGTGAAACAAGATGAAAACACAGACACAGATAGAAAGATAGGCTGAGCAAAAAGGACAGGAAAGAAAAGCTGCTGTCTGCAATCACGCAAAAAACCCTGTCAAAAAGAATGTCAAACACGTCTGATAGAAAAAGGCCCTGAAGTCGCTAGATTTCAAATCACTATATCAGCACTCAGGTATATTCTGAAGACAGAGCAAAAGAGATCAACTGATCAGAGACAAAATGGGGATTCAGCCCAGTCCCAGCCAGGGCTGGCTGAACACAAAAACTAAGTAAACCAGGCAAAAACTCATATGAACAATAGCAGAGAAAACTTAGCTTTAGGAAGGCAGGAACCAAACTGGAAACCAGGAGCCACAGTCAGAAAAGATCACCAGCAAGAAACTAGGGAGTCGGCTGCCCTAAATCCAATCAGAAACTCCTGATGTCCAATCGCAGTCCTCTTCCTCAGGTGGCCGGTCTCTGCCATTTGGATCAGCTTCATTACCTCCCTTCACCAACAGAGGGAGTCCAGATAGAGAACTCACTACTCCTCTGTCAGCACAGCCAGCTCCATAACCCTCACCAGAAGCCAGAGGCAAACCCGAAAATGAGCTCACAACAGTACCCCCCCCTTGAGGAGGGGTCACCAAACCCTCATCCACGCCACCGGGCCGATCAGGATGGGCCCGATGAAAAGCACGAACCAATCTATCGGCATGAATATCAGAGGCAGAGACCCAAGAATTGTCCTCCTGGCCATAACCCTTCCACTTGACCAAATACTGGAGTCTCCGTCTAGCCAGACGAGAATCCAGTATTTTCTCTATCTCATATTCCACATTACCTTCAACCAATACAGGGTCAGGAGGTGCAGTCATAGGAACTGCTGGCTCAATATATCTCTTCAACAGCGACTTATGAAACACGTTATGGATCTTAAACGTAACAGGAAGAGCCAATCGAAAAGAAACCGGATTAAGAATCTCCAAAATCTTGTAAGGTCCAATAAATTTTGGCTTGAACTGTGGAGAAGCCACCTTCATAGAGATATTCTTTGATGACAACCAAACCATATCACCCACTTTAAACCGGGGACCAATGGTCCTATGCCAGTTAGAAAACTGCTGGGCCTTTTCCTGGGAGAGAGACAACTTATCCACTACTTGGTCCCAAATCTGCTGCATTGTCTCTACCACAGTGTCAACACCTGCGCAGGCTGAAGATTCCACTTGCCCTGAAGAAAATCGAGGATGAAACCCAAAATTACAGAAAAAGGGCGACATCAATGTGGCAGAACTAGCTCTATTATTTAAAGTGAATTCGGCCAAGGGCAAAAATGAAACCCAATCATCCTGATCAGCAGATATAAAACATCTCAAATAGGACTCCAAAGTCTGGTTTGTTCTTTCCGTCTGCCCATTGGTCTGAGAGTGAAACGCAGAGGAGAAGGACAACTGAATTCCCAGCTTGGAACAAAAGGCTTTCCAGAATCTGGAAACAAACTGAACTCCTCTGTCCGATACAATGTTCTCAGGAATCCCATGCAACCGAAACACCTGTTGTAAAAACAAGGGTACCAACTCTGAGGAAGATGGCAACTTTGGGAGTGGTACAAGATGGACCATCTTAGAGAAATTATCACAAATCACCCAGATAACAGTCATTCTCTGAGAGACAGGAAGATCAGAATTAAAATCCATTGAAATATGGGTCCATGGCCTCTTAGGCACCAGCAAGGGCATCAACAACCCACTAGAGCGAGAACAGGGTTTAGACCGGGAACAAGTCCCAGAGGACTGCACAAAATTCCTGACATCACGAGATAAGGCGGGCCACCAAAAAGACCGACTCACCAAATCTCTGGTACCAAAAATACCTGGATGACCAGCCAATGTGGAGCAATGAACTTCAGACATCACTCTCTTCCTCCACTGGTCAAGAACATACAATTTTCCCATAGGACAATTCTCAGGTTTGTCTTCCTGGAATTCTTCCAGAGCACATCTCAAATCGGGCAAGATGGCAGAAAGAACTACCCCCTCACCTAGGATGGTAGTAGGCTTGGTCACAATAGGAGAATCAGCAAAGAAACTCCTAGAAAGGGCGTCTGCCTTAACATTCTTAGTGCCTGGAAGAAAGGAGACCACAAAATCAAAACGCGTAAAAAACAAGGCCCACCTAGCCTGTCTAGGATTCAAGCGTTTGGCCAACTCAAGGTAAATCAAATTTTTGTGGTCAGTGAGGACCACAACTTGATGTCTAGCTCACTCCAACCAATGTCTCCACTCCTCAAATGCCCATTTCATGGCTAACAATTCCCGATTCCCCACATCATAGTTGCGTTCAGATGGGGAGAACTTTCTGGAAAAGAAGGCACAGGGATTCATTTTAGACGTGACCGGATCTTTTTGGGACAAAACAGCTCCTGCACCAATCTCTGATGCGTCTACCTCCACCTGAAAAGGAAGTGAGACATCAGGTGGCCGCAAAACCAGAGCAGAAGTAAACCTCCACTTCAGCTCCTGAAAGGCCGAAACAGCCTCTGAAGACCAATTCAGCACATCAGCACCCTTCTTAGTTAAATCAGTCAGTGGTTTAGCAATACCAGAAAAATTAGCTATAAATTTACGATAAAAATTAGCAAAACCCCAAAACTTCTGGAGAGCCTTCAAAGAAGTGGGTTGAACCCAATCATAAATGGCCTGTACCTTGGCCGGGTCTATTTCAATAGTTGACGGAGACAAAATAAATCCCAAAAATGAAATCCTCTGTACACCAAAAAGGCACTTTGATCCCTTAACATACAAAGGAATTCTCCCTCAAAATCCGGAACACAGTCCGAACATGTTCCACATGAGAATCCCAATCCCTGAAAAAGATCAAAATATCATCCAGATAGATGATCAAAAACTTATCCACAAAGTCCCGGAAAATATCATTCATGAAGGATTTAAGACAGAAGGGGCATTAGTGAGCCCAAAAGGCATCACCAGGTACTCAAAATGTCCCTCCGGAGTATTAAACGCCATCTTCCATTCATCACCATGCTTGATGCGAATAAGATTATACGCCCCCCTGAGGTCAAGCTTAGTAAACCAGCAAGCACCTTTAACTCTGGAGAATAAATCAGAAATCAGGGGTAATGGATACTGAAATTTAACCGTAATTTTGTTGAGGGAATGATAGTAAATACAAGGCCTTAATGAACCATCCTTCTTGGCCACGAAAAAAAACCCAGCACCTAAGGGCGAAGAGGATGGTCTAACATGACCCTTCTCCAACGACTCCTTAATATAAGATCACATAGCCTCGTGTTTGGGTACAGATAAATTGAAAAGTCGACTCTTGGGAAATTTACACCCAGGTCTCAACTCAATTGCACAGTCATAACTCCTATGAGGAGGCAAAGATGCAGACTTACTCTCACTAAATACATCATAAAAATCAGCCAAATAGTCAGGAACATCATGCGACTGGGGAGAGGTGGAGAAAACAGGAGTGTCACCAAGAGCACACCGACAACCCCAACTCACCACAGACACAGATTTCCAATCCAAAACCGGATTATGCAACCAGGGAAAACCCAGAACAATGGTATCATGTAAATTATGCAACACCAAAAATCTGCAGTTTTCTTGGTGGTCTGGGGTGACCCGCATTATCACCTGGGTCCAAAACTGAGGTTTATTCTTTGCCAAAGGAGTAGCATCAAAACCCCTCAAAGGAATAGGCATCCACAAAGGTATCATAGGAAAACCACAACGTTTAGCAAAATCCAAGTCCATTAGATTCAAGGTCGCTCCAGAATCCACAAAAGCCTTCGTGGAAAATGTGGATAAGGAGCAGATCAGAGTAATTGCCAAAAGAAACTTAGGTTGTACACCACCCACAGCAAATGTGTGTGCAAAACGTTTCTCTCGTTTAGGGCAGACAGAAATAACATGAGAGGCATCTCCACAGAAAAAAAAACACAGCTTATTACGCCTTCTAAACTCCTGACGTTGCGCCCTAGACAAAACTCCATCACATTGCATCACATTGCATAGGTTCAGACATTTGTTCAAAATGTGGCAGTGCCTCCCGTGTAGTCTTGCGTTCACGTAAATGCCGATCAACTTGAATAGCTAATGACATAGAATCGTCAAGACCAGAGGGAACAGGAAATCCCACCATAGTACCTTTTAAAGTCTCAGACAAACCCTTCCGAAAGAGAGCTGCCAATGCACTATCATTCCATGTAGTAAGGACCGCCCACTTTTGGAATTTCTGACAGTATAACTCTGCAGGATCCTGACCCTGGTTCAATGCCAATTGGGCTCTCTCAGCTTAATCAATAGCATTAGGTTCATCATATAACAACCCCAAGGCTTGAAAAAATGCATCCACATTAGTCAAAACAGGATCTTCAGGTGTCAAAGAAAACGCCCAATCCTGGGGATCGCCGCGCAGCAAGGAGATGACAATTTTAACCTGCTGCGCAGAGCTCCCCGATGAGTTAGGCTTCAAAGCAAGAAATAATTTACAATTATTCTTAAAATACAAAAATTTAGACCGATCCCCAGAAATCACATCAGGAGCAGGGATCCTTGGTTCAGCAGCATGTGAATGAGTTAGGCGAAAATTCCCTGCACGTCAGCAGCGAGCTGCTCCACACGATCAGACAATTGCTTAATCTCCATCAAGGGGAAAAAGAAACAAAAAAGAATCCTCCTACGGCCCCAAAGAAAAAGAGGAGAAAATATATATATATATATATATATATATATAAAAATTCTGACACTTTTTTTTTTTTTACAATTCTCTCCTGCTTTTGAGTACCCTAGAATCTGTTATGAATGAGTAACCGAGGAGGAAAAAACAAAAATCAAGCTAAGCCCAGAAAACCGGAGAGGTTGGTAACTAGCGGATTGCTGACCCCTGATCCTATCCACAAAAACTAGCAGTAGCCGTGGAGCGTGCCTACGGTGGTCCTAGACGCCTCGTCACGGCCGGAGAACTAAATAAGCCTAAAGAAAGAAAGGGAAAATCTAAACTGCCCCAGAGCAGACCCCAAAGCAATAGACAGCCCCCAACATGTATTGTCGGTGAAACAAGATGAAAACACAGACACAGGTAGAAAGATAGGCTGAGCAAATGATGGGGCCCTCGCTAACTAGAAAGGACAGGAAAGAAAAGCTGCTGTCTGCAATCACGCAAAAAACCCTGCCAAAAAGAATGCCCAACATGTCTGATAGAAAAAGGCCTTGAAGACGCTAGACTTCAAATCACTATATCAGCACTCAGGTATATTCTGAAGACAGAGCAAAAGAGATCAACTGATCAGAGACAAAATGGGGATTCAGCCCAGTCCCAGCCAGGTCTGGCTGAACACAAAAACTAAGTAAACCAGATAAAAACTCATATGAACAATAGCAGAGAAAACTTAGCTTTAGGAAGGCAGGAACCAAACTGGAAACCAGGAGCCACAGTCAGGAAAAATCACCAGCAAGAAACTATGGAATCGGCTGCCGTAAATCCAATCAGAAACTCCTGATGTCCAATCGCAGTCCTCTTCCTCAGGTGGCCGGTCTCTGCCATTTAGATCAGCTTCATTAGCTCCCTTCACCAACAGAGGGAGTCCAGATAGAGAACTCACTACTCCTCTGTCAGCACAGCCAGCTCCATAACCCTCACCAGAAGCCAGAGGCAAACCCGAAAATGAGCTCACAACACCCAGTACTCTTCGCGGTCTTTTCCTAGGACCTCCTATCTCTTCACGCCCTTCTCCGAGCCAGCGGCCATTTCTAATGTCCATTTTACAGTCTATTAAATCAGGTCTTCTGCACATTTTCAAAAGTATAAAGTCTCACAAATTTCAGGCGCACAGAACCCGATGGTATCGGGTCTCGTCACCCTGTTCGTGATGCCAAAATTGGGTCACCCTCCCAGGGCTGTGGGGTACTCGGTACCGGGCCTGTGTCAGGGGAATGTGTTAGGGCAGCTGTGACCCAGTCCGTGGCCCTGGGCGCCCAAATCAATGGTGGTTTGAAATATAGTTTATGTGATAGTTCGTGATGCCACCTGTGGTGTTTGGCAAGCAAGATGTTAAGCCAAAGCTGCGTGCTGATCCTCTGGGGCTGATGGTGTGTTGCAGCATAGATGGTGTAGCTCCCCACAGGTGAAGCTGTAAACCCAGGGTAGTGTATAGGTGCAGACGGTGTGAGGAATGTTGGTACCCAGATGTAGCAGTGCTGACGGTGTTGGCGCACAAATGAATGGAAGACACCAGTGCTTGCAGTTCCAAAGCTTTAATCACAGTTCGTGGTACCCACTGGTGCCTGCCTCCATGCTGTGTCCTCCGGGGTAGAGACTCAATAAACCTCTCGGGCAAGTCAGGATTCTCCTCTCCAACACTCCGCCAACATGTACCTCTCATGAACGACTCCACTATTGCGTCTTAAGGTGTGAAGAGCTCCAGTACCATGGTACTCTGAAGTTCCTCCTACCAGATGTTCCTAACAACTCTACTTGTATGGCAGACAGCTGTAGCCTCTATCGGGGACTCCCTTCTCCGGAGTCCTGGCTCTCTATTCAGTTGCTGTTGTGCCCCAAGTCTTAGATGAGAGTAGTGCATTTACAGCCAACTACTCCACCGGTGTCTGCTGCAGAACCATAAGTGTCCATACAACCTCGGGGACCGTGCCCCGGCCTTGCGCTGAGAACCTATTGGCAGGGTTCCTCTTCTAACCCACAAATCCTCTCTGTTCTCCTACTCCTTCGTTCCGCACTGTTCCTTCTCTCTCTTATGGAAGCTTAGGTTGCAGTTCTATGTCTTTCTCCTGTTCCTTTCCCGTGCCAGCTGGCTCAGGTCACTGAGGCAGCTGCAGCACTCCTTCCTCCATCCCTTCTTCCAGGGATCTGTCCTCAGTCCCTCCTGACTGACTGACCTCCAGACTGACCTGTAATTTTAAACCTTTCCAATCTTTCATATCTAACTCCACCCACCTCCCAGCACATCTCGTGTTACGAAGCAAGGACCCACGAAAGGTGCTCTGCTACCCTCTAAGCATGGAGCCGCAATGGGGTCCTGCTGAACTATCCTGTGTGTGGGGTGCAGGTGTTGGAGTGTGGAAAGGAGTTCCCAACTTACCTAGGTGGTGGGGCACTACATCTTAGGAGAAGGTGCAGTACCTATGTGGCGACTGAGCCTCAGGGGCGCCACACAGCCCTCTAATCTCATCCATAAAGATCTGCAGCATTTTGACAAAGGTCTGCATTGGGTCCTTGGCTCAGCACAACAAAAATGTAAGGAGTTTGGTGATAATGTGATGGTTACATGTGACTGGACACACCGCCTCCAGCAGGGTAAATTTCTCTGACACACGTGACCCTGGATACACCGCCTCCAGTAGGGCGAATTTAAATAATATAACGTGCAGCCGGATACACTGCCTCCAGCAGGGCGAATTTACAGAGTAAAGGGGAACACCGGGGAAAACAGTTACAACGGTGGGTCCTTCTCTAGGGACGGGGACGTGGAGACCTCCTGCACCCCCTTGAGCCAGTGTCCCTGCACTCCTCATGTTCCCTATACAGGCTCCTCACCTGTTTCCGAGCAGGATACCTTTAAACCCTAGCTCACCCTGCACCTATCCCTTACTAGTGAGCTGGATGGTGCTTCATTAATACACACACAAGGAAAAATACACAAACAGGGAAAACACCACTTAGCTTTGCTCTGCTGCTATCGCTCCCAGCAGAAGAGTCCAGCACCTGAGTACAGCTTTCCTCTTGAATAGCTGCTATTTCTCCAAGGCTTTGTCACAGCTGCAAGGAACTCCACTCTGTAGCTCCTTCCACACCAGGACTCTGAGTAAGCTGCAAAGAACTTCTCTCCAGCTCCTTCCTTCACTAAGGATGGTTGGAAATTACCAATATCACCAACAGTGAGTGAGAGAACAAGACACTCCTATATAGTTAAGCCAGAGCAATCACACCTGTTAGTGATTCCTGTGTAATAACGCTAATCACCAGCGGGGGCAAACTAGAACATAGGACACCACTGTGTAATGACCCTAATGGCCACCGGGGGCAAAACTAACTTTAAGCAACCAGCTTAAAGAAAAAAAAGGTTACAAGTGCTTTTATCTGTCACAATCCAGCATGGATCATGACACCTACCAGGTCATCGTCAGCGTCCGCCTATTCTTCTGGGGTGTCTGTGGTGTCAGGGACCTGGCTTGGGACCACTGTCTGATTCCATATCTTTCGTCTCTTTGTCCTTCAATTTAAAAAGTCATGGTCGGCGTCTTCGTCACACATACCTCGTACCCAGGACCTGTTGCATATTTCTTATGCATATTATACATTAAACCAACTTTTGTATAACCAGATTTTACTAGTAGCATAAGTAACCCCTTTTTTTATTACTTTTTCTTTAAACCAACATTTCAAAACCAAAACAGGAATACTCCCCCTTCCTTTAACATGAGCACTTTCCCGTATGCATCCCCGCTGTGTCAGGTGAAAATAACAAACAAAACAACCAAAAAAAAATTCCCTTATCATGGACGTAAAACTGTCCTGTAGGCTGCACAACGGTGCACGACAATCCCGGTAGTCCAGGCCATCTCCTGACGGCCGATATTCCGCCAATTCAGCAGGGAACTCCACAGCCGTGGAGTCCTCGGGATACTTGAGGTGTCTCTGTGAGTCCTTTCACGGGGGCTCATAGTCTTCAGGGTAGGCGACCGCTGCAACAGCGCAGTAGCCGCGGGGGCAGTACTCCTTATAGTAGGAGACTGTTAAATATTATTAGTTATGGATTTATATTAGGCATGGATTTATATATATATATTAGTTATGGAGTTGTATTCTTATATGTTCTGTACGGGACATTGCCTTCCATTGCATGTGCTATTTTAGCAAGTGGTAAATGTCAGCTCACTACATATTTAAGTTTAGCCTTGAGGTAAATGTCAAACTCCATATATACCGAGATCACGTGCTTCAAGAGAAGTATATAATTCATGGCTAACTGTAGAGGTCGTTGTCTTCTTCCCTCACCATCATGAGAGACAGACACGAAGATGTCATCTGTGCTGGGCCATGACATGACATAACAGCTGGTATGTTACTTTACTACGAAGAAGCCTAAGAGAGACAGAGGCCATTTGCCATGTGGGATCTCAGAGAATGAAGATGAAAAGCTTTTGCTATGAACTGATGGACAATCTCTCTTTCACCTATTTTTATTCACCTGTTTTTCTGTAATAACCTTTCTTTGATGGAAGAATCCAAATAAACCACTATATTTTTATCTGGTAACTAGTCCTGAGTATTTTACAGGATAAGCATTATTTTACATTGGAGAGCCAGCCAGATCTGAATTTTTGTATTTTTTTTGCGGATTTCCCTCAACTTGCCCAAAAGGGGGATTGAACTTTGCTCATATGTGCAAGTTGTCAGGAACTCCACTAATCACAAGAATCAGACAGAACCTAGATGTGAGGACTAAGAATTGCCAGATGGATTGAGAAGTACTACAAGTGCCAAAGTGCCAGACGTGTGAAAACCGGAGCCCAGAGTTGTCCATCAAAGGAACAAGCTGAGACATTTCAAGCAGCCATTGAAGGTGACCTTGCAGACGTGGAACAAGATGGAGAAGTAGGAGGAGACTTCAGAACTGACGTAGAGGATATACAAGGGAAAGACGTACCACTAAAAATAGACGACTCACAGGCCGAAATCCGAAGTAAAGTAAGGAAAAGTTTGCTAAAGATATGCAAAATAATACCTGCATATGACAATACAATCCATGTTTGTAGAAACTCTGAGGTTTTTGAAAGTTGTGTTGATAAATTTGATTTATCTAACGAGGAGAAGAATCAGTTGTTCAAAATGTGGATCCCTGTAACCTTTGCTAGGAGATTGTCTTTAAAGTTATCTGGTGAAACACATGAGAATTTAGCTGATAAGGACAGATTAAAAATTCTCATTTTTTGTTCATCAAATGAAAATCATCCAGATATTGATATTCTTCAAAAATTAAGGATTGGTCGGAAGGAATGTACCTACACATTCATGTCTATATTTCACCGCTTGTATAGAACGGTCATGGAGAATGTCAAAACACAGTCCCTCATAAGGAGTTTTGTAAGCAAATTTTGGTTTTTAAATCCTGCATCTCGTGTTATTGCGTCACAAAAAGATTCTTTGTTGGAATGTGCGCAATCTCTTGATTTTGCCAGAAATCACGAGAATCGTGAAAGGAAAGTAAATCGTGCTAATTTTGTGAAGACAGGCAGAGTAAAATCTTATCAGAAGCCTGTATTAGCAAAGCCTTCTAAAATGAGTTTTCCCCAAAATCAAATCTATGAAGAACAAAGAAAATCACATGTTTGTTATAAGCCTTACGGAATGATGCAAAGGATCACAGAAAAGACACAAATTGAGTTAAGAAAAATTATGAGTTCTAATTTTCTTTCTGTAACAAAGATGGCCGAATTTGACAGACAGAAGCAGGTGGTGAGTGACATCATGGCCTGTAAACTGAATACTCTGCTCCAAGAATCTATCAGCTTTAAAATGGCAAGAACTTTTCAGGATATTTTTTGCAGAGAAATAAGTATGGGTGTAGGAATTGGCTAGAAAAAGTAATTATATATATATATTGTGTAAAATTGTTATACAATTAGTGAGTTATATGTAATTATTTTATAGAGTATAATCCTGTAGTTTTATGGTTTGTGGATATATACATATTCATACAGTATATATAGAGTGTTTGTAGAAGTAGAAATAGTAGAACTGTATTTTTTAATGAAAATTAAAATCTACATCAGTAATAATATTTAGAATTATGAATATGATATTAACCTTATTTTTTATTTTTCCTTAGAATTTTCATTTCAAAGCAGGACTTAATCGGGAAAAATTCTCTTACAAGGATTTATGCCTTTATTTACACAGGAAGTTGCAATAATTGCATGATTTTATATATCTAACCCTTAAAAGGAAATAACTAATTGCATTTTAAAATGTGTTCTGTGTGTGTGCTTTTCCTGCATGGTTTGAATGACAACCACAGCATGTGAAATTTGAACCTTGTTCTAATAATACAAGTATACCAGTATACTATGTCCCTGTTCTTAGGAAAAGAATTTTTAAGGGGGTCTCAACTTTTGCAAACCGATGGAATTTTTTTTGACAGTGACTGAGTGTATGAGCAGCTGCTGAGCGAGTAATGTGATACGTTTGTTGTATGTGTGAAGCCTCAGAATTCTGAATGAGGAAAAAAAAAAAACCCCAAAAGCCTTTATCTTTAGGAGAAATATGCAGATCAGTTAAACTATTAGAATATTAGGATATATAATGAAATATTATCTACACACCATATATTTCTATATTCCTATAGTAATTATTATTTCTTGATTTAGTTAATTGTGGATAAGTGCAAAGTGCAATCGCACATCAAAATGGTTTATGAAGAAAATCTACATTTAAATTAATTCTTCCAAAGGATAATTTTATGATATTCAAATTAATTTTAATGGTTACACATCTTCAGACAAATAATGGTATAAGCAAGCATAATATTTATACAATTTATAAATTAATTATTTTTCATTTTGGTTTTGATAAATGAATTATTTTATGAAACAATATTTTTTGGTATTAAGGGGGAAAATATGTTTTTGATCCTGACTACATCATCACATTTGATTAATACCTCTTCTTCACACATTTTAATAAAGAACAAATATTAATAAGGTACAATGGTATAAGTATTGGGGATAATAACATTAAGTATTATAAAGAGTCATTTTTTTTTACAGTAAGAGGAGTATTACATGCAAAGTTGCATAATTTGAATATTTTGGTAACACAAGTTTATGACAATTCTGAAAATCCAGATCATGGAAATATTAAGGGTATATGTTACTGAAGACATAACTACTCTGCATCAACATAAAGGCCTTATTCTTATTTTTATTCTTATTCTTAATTTTAAATTTTTTATTCTATTTTTATTTTTAATTCTTACATTTTTATTTTTTCTTTCATCAATAGTAAAGTAATATCTACTATAGAATTTTGCTTCATTAAATATAACAATGATACGGTTTCATTACAAAGAAAAATGTTTCACTTCTGAGTTATATGCAACAATTCTTTTATTCATTCATTCGCTCACTCATATATTCTTATTTTGGTTCATGGCTTTACATTCCTACATATTATTAGTATAATAAATATATTCCTTATTAATAAAGATGAAAACACTGGTTACATAAAACACAGTGACACCTATGGGTTGAAAAAGGTAATTACATCTATGACATAAAAAAATGTTCTATCACATGAAGAATATGGATAATAATGTATTATCACTTATTATTGGTTTATTATTTCAAATATTGAAATATATATATGGTACAAATTCTGATAATGATTATATGGATATTACTGATTGCTATGGTACGCTGTGATATTATAGGATAGGAAAATTACCAGATTTGGTATAGAATAAGGAATGAAGACTTCAAGCAAGATACTGAAATTACGTTAATAAAGACTTTTTATATTTCTAAATTGATTCTTATCAGTTGCAAGAAGAAGAATGCCGCGATCCAGAAGTCCCAGAAGGTAACAAAACTATGATTACGGAGTAATAGACTGAGTCAAATCACAAGTGCAGTATCCACCACTGAGAGTCAGAAGTGCAGTATCCACCACTGACAGTCACAAGTGCAGTATCCACCACTGACAGCCACTAGTGCAGTATCCATCACTGACAGTCACAAGTGCAGTATCCACCACTGACAGCCACAAGTGCAGTATCCATCACTGACAGTCACAATTAAAGTGTCTAACCTGACAACCAGAGGACGATGATCCTATGATGCTGAGAACTGTGTTATCACGTTCTTATCAAGTTCCAGAGGTTTCAATCACCTGTAAAGCTTCGATGAAGGCTGGTGAACAATAAGGTAATTATCAGGAAGCTACAACCCTGACATATGTCCTGTGCATTAGGAAAAGGACTGGTTATGGTGCTATGTTTAGCAAGGAAGAGTCATTTTAACCCTTGCTTTGCTGACCAAAGACGTCACACCTGTTCAAAGACCAGTGCCGATGGAGGATTCCAGAATATCCAAGGTGAGCCAATGTAAGCCCAGGTTTTTAAAGGTGACACTGCACAGATATTAAAGCTGCATTTCATGGATAGACTTTGATTCTTATCAACATTTGAATTTATGGACTTTGATTTGATATACAACACGATTTCTACAACATCTATATGCTAGAGAAAAACTGTGTTTTTAAAAGAACCAAGAAGAAGACAGAAGACATCAAAATGAAGACCAGATGACACCAGATGATGATGACTGGACCTGAGATGCTTCAATTTAGACTTAGGGAAGTATAATTATACATATTTTATATGAATATTGTTCACGGCTTACCATAACATGAATTCACATCAATTATGTCATTGAGTACTTATAATGGTAATCTAATATTATTATTATTGTTATTGATATTAAATTATTTTGTCAAAGAAGAAGAAAAGAAGAAAAAAGATCTTGTTATATTTTGAGGGTTCCAATTAATGTCTGTCTCCCTCAAAAGGGGGAATTGTTAAATATTATTAGTTATGGATTTATATTAGGCATGGATTTATATATATATTAGTTATGGAGTTGTATTCTTATATGCTCTGTACGGGACATTGCCTTCCATTGCATGTGCTATTTTAGCAAGTGGTATATGTCAGCTCACTACATATTTAAGTTTAGCCTTGAGGTAAATGTCAAACTCCATATATACCGAGATCACGTGCTTCAAGAGAAGTATATAATTCATGGCTAACTGTAGAGGTCGCTGTCTTCTTCCCTCACCATCATGAGAGACAGACACGAAGATGTCATCTGTGCTGGGCCATGACATGACATAACAGCTGGTATGTTACTTTACTACGAAGAAGCCTAAGAGAGACAGAGGCCATTTGCCATGTGGGATCTCAGAGAATGAAGATGAAAAGCTTTTGCTATGAACTGATGGACAATCTCTCTTTCACCTATTTTTATTCACCTGTTTTTCTGTAATAACCTTTCTTTGATGGAAGAATCCAAATAAACCACTATATTTTTATCTGGTAACTAGTCCTGAGTATTTTACAGGATAAGCATTATTTTACAGAGACCAAGCCTCCATCCTGCAGAGCCTGGCCGTGATGGATGGAAGTCACATTCAGGTACAACTTTTGACCAGTGGCGAGGTCCCGGATGAACCCATAGTCCTTCTCCACATTTGTGTATACCAGCCGCCCGGTGGACCGTGAAGTCGCCATGCCAGCCTCTCCTTTCACATGGAGCAGCCCCCAGATCTCCCGCTCTCTGGCCTTCTTTTTCTCAATGACCTCCACAACCCAAATGGAAGGTTCGGTGTAGGCCGCAGAGTCCGGTGGGCGGGTCGCGGTCGTGGTCGAGAGTGGAGCAGAGGCGTCCACAGATTCCAATGAGTAGGCCGCAGCCATCTCCGGGAGTGAAGTCCGAGTGGCCATGTGAGAGGCCGCAGCTGAAACCAAGGCGGCCGCGGGCACCGGCAAGTCAGCCGCAGATGGACCGCCAGGTGGGGTGGCTCGGGGTCGTTGTAAGTGACGACGGTTGGCCTGGCGGGGACCATGTAGTCGTCCAGAGCCGGGGTCACCGAAGAGTGAGAAGTCGGGCGGGGAGGCCGAGGGCCGGTGTCGGGGCCCCGAGGCCTGTCCGGAGCACGCAGCATGGGGACGGGATCTGCCTGGGCTGCCGCCGGCAGGGTTGGATGAACGCTCACCTTCCCAGGTGCCGCGGTTCCCAGCAGGCTTTCCCATCGCTCCTTCCCCAGCCGTTGGTCTTCACCCTGCCATCCGGCAGGGCCAGCCTCTAGGCTCGATGGTTCTGCGGGGAGGCTCCCTGGGCAGGTACCCCAATGAGACTTGATCTCCTGGCACCAC
The DNA here is from genome assembly GCF_039654945.1 of Dendrobates tinctorius. Taxonomy (NCBI): domain Eukaryota; kingdom Metazoa; phylum Chordata; class Amphibia; order Anura; family Dendrobatidae; genus Dendrobates; species Dendrobates tinctorius. Next base: position 14,668,036 of record NW_027361726.1, read on the forward strand.
CGCCATTCCAGGTGGCCGAGGCCACGACGGCTGCAGCGTCTCATTCCGTCCAGGGTCCAGTAGCTGAATGGCGCCAAACAGCCGCAGCAGGTCTCTCCACCCGGGCCACTCCCATTCTGGGTTGGGCAGTAGTCAGCTTCTCCACCCATCTTCCAGGGTCTAGCATGAGGGGGCAGTTGTCTCCAGATGTACAACGCTCCCCCCAGAGGCGGATTTGATATAGCCCTGGATCGTCCAGTCCTATTAGAAATGTCTGTGTCTCTTTTTGGCACCAAATCACCACAGCCATTTTTTTAGTTTTTGTAGCACTCTGGTTCCTCTTGTGACAGAAACAAGTCCCAAATTTGTAATCCACAAGAAAAGCAATTCAAGTCCTTTTGATTTCTTCTGTCGCAGGCTTGCACCTGAAGTTTAAGTATTGGTGGCGGTGATCCTGCCGACTATGCCAAATGTAGGAAGGTAGCCCAGCTTGGGGGGTGGTCCCCTGTTTACCGTGAACAGATGACACAGACACAAGACTGAGGCAGATTTTGGGTACAACAGGTCCAAGTTTATTGTTCGTCCTCCTGACGACCGCAGCACTTCCACAGCTCTCCGTATTTAGGCCTGGGTGCCTGCATCTTCCTTTTGTCGTAGTGACGTTCCTCGTGGCTCTTTCACTGGGGCTGCCCTAGGCCTATCTACCGCCAGTGTTTCACCGGTCCGAGATCGTCGTCAATTTGGTACCCCCGGGGCCTCGTCTGTTCTGCGGTTCTTTGTGTTGGGGCCACCCCCCTGACTTCTTTTCTCCTCAGTCCCCTAGTTGAGCTCGCCTCTACTGTTCATACTCCTTCACTGTCTCCTCTCCTGTCGAGCTCCTCCCGGGACTGGAACTTTCTGGAACCCTCTCCTGTCCTATTTATAACCTTCCTGGGCTCCTGTCTCCCCGCCCCCCATGACTAACGGTTTCTAAAGCCATAAGCTACTGTCAAGTCCTGTACTCACACTCCCCCCTGCCATCTTGTGGTCAAATTAAGGTTCTGCACTCATTCTACACTTTTCCCCAGCTGTTTCCCTTCTGTCATTACAAACATCAGTCTAAAATGCACAAACCGTCCCTTTTCCCTACTGACAAGTCCGTCCGTCAGGTCACCTTCCCCACAACACCACAGCGATTTCACCAGCGAGATTGCTGTGTGTGACGGGGATCAGCGACCGGCCCCCCTGCCGGTTATCGCTGATCGTCCTCGATCGGCCTGGGCCATTTTTCGATCGCTGGTCTCCTGCTGACCAGCACGCATCACTGCGTGTGGCAGCGAGGGACCAGCGATCAGCGACGCTGGACGCTGGTTTCTAATGTTAACATCGGGTATCCAGGAGCCGCGGCTCTTGGATACCCGCTGTTTACCTTGGAAACCGACATACACGCTGGTTTTCAAGGTAAACAGCGGGTATCCAGGAACCGCGCGGCTCTCAGATACCCGATGTTTATTTTGGAAACCAGCGTGTACGTCGGTTTCCAAGGAAAACAGCAGGTATCCGATGTTTACATTAGAAACCAGCTTGCTCGCTGGTCCTGATCGCTGGAGGGGCTGTCTTGTGACAGCTCACCAGCGATCAGCCTAACGGTGTCCCAGCGATCCCATCCATGTCGGATCGTTGGTGGGATCGCTGGGGCATCGTTATGTGTAAAGGGGCCTTAAGTATTTTAAACCATCACATATAAATACCATTAATCATTGCACACCTATTTTAATAGACTAACAGGGGATGAACATTTACAGACCCTGAAGCCTACCTGGATTACCATGGATTTTTCCAGTCAGCTCTAAGCTACTCTAGACCACCAGGAATATTATTACTTGGTATCTACAAACTATCAGCAGTCAGAGGTTTTTTCTAAGGCAAAACTCAGCTGCTAGAGAATACAAGTTTTAACTTTGAAAAGAAAAATAATTAACCTACGCTATTAGACAGAATGCTTTGATTAAACACTAAAAATATGTAGGTTAAGTACCTGTTCAATGCAGGTAATAATTGAAGATGTTTTGATGGCAGAGAAGGTTGGGTCAGAGATGTACGCTGTAAAACTCTAGCGAAGTTGTGGACGTGAACTGTGGCCCGGTCAAGGCGATAGCGGTAGAAAGTAGTTCTACTTAACATGGAGGCTTTGTTACACGGCCGGTGACAAGCGCTCGCTTCTGTCTCGAATATAGTATAGAGGTCCTTACACGGATCCAACCAGGAAAACATAGGTCAGCGCTCTCCTTGCGGCTTAATAATGTTCCCTGCAGAGGTCGCAGGCTTCATTTGACATTTTGGGGGACAAGTGTAAATGTTGGATAAAACTCACTGACAGTACTTTCTGAGTTTGGGGTTGTTTTTCTATAGTGCTACCCCTCAACTGTGAGTTCCTAGGACTCAGAAATTGTCGCAAATAAACAGAAAATGTCGCAAATAAATGTGTAAAAAAAAAAAAGTGAAAAAGTTTTGAAAACTTTCTTTTTAAAAGATATTTGGAGTATTGTTGAGCTAATGATGTTGTTTATTCAATAGATATACTGCAGCTTTATATTCCAGACAAGATTTGTTCCTATGAAAATGAGAAGAGCGACTGTCTTTACTTGAGGCGTTTATTATTTATTTTCTGTGGCTATCATTCTTCCTGTTTCTATCTCCTCAAGCAAAATAAACCACCATGGAATTTTACCATTTCACTTTGAGGTTTTACAAATCATGCAGAGATTATGTAAATTTCACTGAACTTAAATTCATATTATAACAACGTTATTAGAGACCTGAAAGGCCATGTTCACATTCTTACTGATTTCTTTTTTTCCTTCAGATAGAAAACAAAACTTGCATAAATATATAAAGATTAATTTGGACAACAACAGTATTATAGCAGTTATATTCTTGTACATAGGAGTAGTCTTATAATAGTTATATTCTTGTACATAGGAGCAGTTTTATAGTAGTTATATTCTTGTACATAGGAGCAGTCTTATAATAGTTATATTCTTGTACATAGGAGCAGTATTATAGTAGTTATATTCTTGTACATAGGAGCAGTATTATAGTAGTTATATTCTTGTACATAGGAACAGTATTATAGTAGTTATATTCTTGTACATAGGAGCAGTATTATAGTAGTTATATTCTTGTACATAGGAGCAGTATTATAGTAGTTATATTCTTGTACATAGGAGCAGTCTTATAATAGTTATATTCTTGTACATAGGGAGCAGTATTATAGTAGTTATATTCTTGTACATAGGAGCAGTATTATAGTAGTTATATTCTTGTACATAGGAGCAGTATTATAGTAGTTATATTCTTGTACATAGGAGCAGTCTTATAATAGTTATATTCTTGTACATAGGGAGCAGTATTATACTAGTTATATTCTTGTACATAGGAGCAGTATTATACTAGTTATATTCTTGTACATAGGAGCAGTATTATAGTAGTTATATTCCTGTACATAGTGGGCAGTATTATAGTAGTTATATTCTTGTACATAGGAGCAGTATTATAGTAGTTATACTCTTGTACATAGGGGGCAGTATTATAGTAGCTATATTCTTGTACATAGGGGGCAGTATTATAGTAGTTATATTCTTGTACATAGGAGTAGTCTTATAATAGTTATACTCTTGTACATAGGGGGCAGTATTATAGTAGCTATATTCTTGTACATAGGGGGCAGTATTATAGTAGTTATATTCTTGTACATAGGAGCAGTATTATAGTAGTTATATTCTTGTACATAGGGAGAAGTATTATAGTAGTTATATTCTTGTACATAGGAAGCAGTATTATAGTAGTTATATTCTTGTACATAGGAGCAGTATTATAGTAGTTATATTATTGTACATAGGGGCAGTATTATAGTAGTTATATTCTTGTACATAGGGGCAGTATTATAGTAGCTATATTCTTGCACATAGGGGCAGTATTATAGTAGTTATATTCTTGTACATAGGGAGCAGTATTATAGTAGTTATATTCTTATAAATAGGAGCAGTATTATAGTAGTTATATTCTTGTACATAGGGAGCAGTATTATAGTAGTTATATTCTTGTACATAGGGGCAGTATTATAGTAGTTATATTCTTGGACATAGGGGCAGTATTATAGTAGTTATATTCTTGTACATAGGGAGCAGTATTATAGTAGTTATATTCTTGTACATAGGAGCAGTATTATAGTAGTTATATTCTTGTACATAGGGGCATTATTATAGTAGTTATATTCTTGTACAGAGGGGCAGTATTATAGTGGTTATATTCTTGCACATAGGGGCAGTATTATAGTGGTTATATTCTTGTACATGGGAGCAGTATTATAGTAGTTATATTCTCATACATAGGAGCAGTATTATAGTAGTTATATTCTTGTACATAGGGGCAGTATTATAGGAGTTATATTCTTCTATATAGGAGAAGTATTATTTTAGTTACATTCTTGTACAGAGGAGCAGTATTATAGTAGTTATATTCTTGTAAATAGGAGCAGTATTATAGTAGTTATATTCTTGTACATAGGGAGTAGTATTATAGTAGTTATATTCTTCTATATAGGAGCAGTATTATAGTGGTTATATTCTTGTACATAGGGGCAGTATTATAGTAGTTATATTCTTGCACATAGGGAGCAGTATTATAGTAGTTATATTCTTGTAAATAGGAGCAGTATTATAGTAGTTATATTCTTGTACATAGGGAGCAGTATTATAGTAGTTATATTCTTGTACATAGGGGCAGTATTATAGTAGTTATATTCTTGTACATAGGGGCAGTATTATAGTAGTTATATTCTTGTACTCCACCTCGACAGGAGCGGGAGCGCTTCCTTCTCTCAGCACACATCAGCCATTTATCTTGGTATTTCTTCTTGAGAGATTCTCCTCTCCTTCTGCACCCTTTACAAACCTCCAATATTGGAATAAGCGATAATATGATAAAGGCTCGGGCTGAGCCAAAACTTCTTTTATTTATATCGCTTCCACTGTGTGCTATATTCCTGTTTGGCTCCCACATGTAATAAAATGAACACCTATTTGCAAAAATCTGTTTGAGTGTGCGGTGAATTTAATTAACTTCTTGTATATAGGGGCAGTATTATAGTAGTTATATTCTTGTACATAGGAGCAGTATTATAGTAGTTATATTCTTGTACATAGGAGCAGTATTAGAGTAGTTATATTCTTGTACTCATAGGCAGTATTATAGTAGTTATATTCTTGTACATAGGGGACAGTATTAAAGAAGTTATATTCTTGTACATAGGGGGCAGTATTAAAGAAGTTATATTATTGTACATAGGAGCAGTATTATAGAAGTTATATTCCTGTACATAGGAGCAGTACTAGAATAGTTATATTCTTGTACATATGGAGCAGTATTATAGTAGATATATTCTTGAACATGGGAGCAGTATTATTGTAATTATATTAATGTATATAGTGGGCAGTATTATAGTAGTTATATTCTTGTACATACACACGTGGTCAAAATTGTTGGTACCCCTCGTTTAATGACAGAAAAACCCACAATGGACCCAGATAGAGTTGAGCGACTTTGGTCGGATCGGGTTTCATGAAACAAAATTTGTTCCAGATGAAACTAGTCCGACTAGGGCAAAAAAAAGTCGGAGTTTCGTCCGAAACCCGACCCCAATGCAAGTCAATGGGAAATAAAATTCAAGCAAAAAAGGAAGCACACTGTAGCGCCAAACCATGCAAACATGAAAAATGAATAATGAATTGCATTACTGCATTAGAAGTATGAAAAATTGAGAAAGTTTAGCGCATAAAATGGCCAAGTTATGTGTACCTGGAAGCCCTGTTAAGGCATTTCTCGTTTTCCAGGTCCCTATTCTATGCCATTCCTCAATAAGACTGTAGTCTCCATCTGAATGGGAGCCTATGAAAAATCCTCTGTTAGGACTGAAGTCTATATCTCTGTGGAGAGGAAATGGCCCTGGATTGATTAAAAACGCCTGCAGCTAACAGGTGGAGTGCTCAGTCAGAAGGTAAATGAATACAAACTTCAAAAACTGACCATGTTTGCATGGTTTGGCGCTACAGTGTGCTTCCTTTTTGCTTGAATGTATATGAGTTGGTGACTCTAGGTTAAGCACCTGCTCACACTATGCTTATGCTTGGATGTGATGGTCAGTTTTTGAAGTTTGCATTCATTTACCTTCTGACTGAGCACTCCACCTGTTAGCTGCAGGCGCTTTTAATCAGTCCAGGGCCATTTCCCCTCCACAGAGATATAGACTTCAGTCCTAAGGCTGGTTTCACACTAGCATTTTTTTGCACTGCATTTTTGCGCATGCGTCCTTTTCCCTATCTTTAACTTGGGGAGCATGGTCTAGCGTTTACACAAGTTCATACGCATTTTACGTGCGCATGCGGTTTTTGTAGTGTGCGCCCAAGCGCGCCGGACGCTACCTGATGCATTTTTGGTCCGTCCGACCTGTCTCAAAAAACGCATGTGCACGAAATGCGCACGGAATACGCAAAAAAACACATTACAGTCTATGGGAATGCAGACGTGTGCATGGATATGAGCACGTCTGCGTTTAAAAACGCATGCGTTTTAAGAGTAAAAATGGCTAAAAAATGGTTAAAACACATGCGCAAAAAAGCAGTAAACGCATACAAAACGCATGATGTGTTTTTTGTATGCATTTGCACTGCGCAAAAATGCAGCGCAAAAAAACGCTAGTGTGAAACTAGCCTTACAGAGGAGTTTTCATAGGTTCCCATTCAGATGGAGACTACAGTCTTAGTGAGGATTGGCATAGAATAGGGACCTGGAAAACGAGAAATGCCTTAACGGGGCTTCCAGGTACACATAACTTGGCCATTTTATGCACTAAACTTTCTCAATTTTTCATACTTCTAATGCAGTAATGCAATTCATTATTCATTTTTCATGTTTGCATGGTTTGGCGCTACAGTGTGCTTCCTTTTTTGCTTGAATGTATATGAGTTGGTGACTATGGTCACACTATGCTTATGCTTGGATGTGACGGTCAGTTTTTGAAGTTTAAATGGGAAATAAAAGTCGGCATTGAGCGGATGACATTCATCCACTCAATGCTGCCTTTTATTTCCCATTGACTTGCATTGGGGTCGGGTTTCAGACGAAACTCCGATTTTTTTTTTGCCCTAGTCGGACCAGTTTCATCTGAAACAAATTTTGTTTCATGAAACCCGATCCGACCAAAGTCGCCCAACTCTAGACCCAGAAATAAATTGAATCTGACAAAAGTAATAATAGATAAAAAAAAGTCTAAGAAAATGAACAAATGAAAGTCAGACATTGCTTTTCAACCATGCTTCCACAGAATTTTTTAAAAAACAAAACTCATGAAATAGGCCTGGATAGAAATGATGGTATGCTTAACTTAATATTTTGTTGCACAACCTTTTGAGGCAATCACTGTCTGCAATCAGACGATTCCTGTAACTGTCAATGAGACTTCTGCACCTCTCGACAGGTATTTTGGCCCACTCCTCAAGAGCAAACTGCTCCAGTTGTCTCATGTATCAAGGTTGCCTTTTCCAGATGGCATGTTTCAGCTCTTTCCAAAGATGATCAACAGCATTTAGGTCAGGGCTCATAGAAGGCCACTTCAAAATAGTCCAACTTTCTGACACTGGGAAAAACATTTCTCTCTAGAATCCCTTGATAGTCTTGAGATTTCATTGTACCCTGCACAGATTCTAAACACGCCCCCGGAAGAAGCGAGCAGCGAGACGGCGCCCGTCGGGCGAGGGGGAGGCACAGACCAACACTAGGACCGACTGGCACGCACCCTTTTCACCCAGTTGGATAGACTGCTGCACTTTCTTCTTTTTAGGTAATGGCACTATTTTTCTGCACATTCAACTGGTGTATACTACTATTAAGGTAATATTTATATTTATGCACTGAGGTAAGGGTATTTGATAGAGGGATTTAATCCCCTGAGCATATTGCTTGGATAACGTATTGAATTAACCCCTGCACTCCTTTTGTTGAGAATTCTCTGGCCAGCTTTGACTTCATATTAAGAAATTGCCTTTAGGCCGGGGTCACACTAACCGACGCAAAATACGGTCCGTAGTTTACAGGCGTAATACGGATGAATGACCCCTAAATAGTGCTCCGTATGTCATCCGTAAGCAAGGTGTGGTTGCGTATTTTGCGCATGTCTGCATCCGCATGTAATCCATATGGCATCCGTATGCAATCCGTATGGCGAGATTTTCTCGCCGCCTTGCAAAATGGACATATAATGGAGCCCTATGACAGGGTTTCTAACAGAAACAAAATAATATATATAGACACATAGAATGCATATATATATATATATATATATATATATATACATACACACAACAAGTCATTGTGATATACAGGGCAATGGGGAGCCCACACATTTTTTAACAACGAATTAAACCCTGAGGCTATGTGCACACGTAGCATTTTAAAACGCTCACTAAAAACCGGACTCCTTCCCAGAAATCGCGTGGTTTTTTCCGCGCGATTTCACCGCGATTTTACCGCGATTATGATCGTGATTTTGCCGCGATTTTCGCGTGCGTTATTCAAGCACTTTCCAAGCGATTTGAAGCATCGCTTGGAAAGTGATTGACAGGTTGGTCACACTCGTCATACATAGTGTTTGACAAGTGTGACCAGGTTTTTACTATTGAGGCCGCCTATGCGGCATCAATAGTAAAAGATAGGATGTTAAAATGCTAAAAAAAAAAAAAAAAATCGGTGTATATTTACCTTCCGGCGTCCCGCACTGCCATCCCGGGCCACAGCGTTCCCAGTAATGCCTTGCGAGACCTGTGATGACGTAGTCTCGCGTTGCTATAGCGATCTCGCGAGACCGCTAGAGTCACGCGAGATTACGTCATCACAGGACCTTGCCGCAAGGCATTACTGGGAACGCTAGGCCGGGAATGCAGCGCGGGACACCGGAAGGTAAATATACCCCAATTTTTTATTTTTCATTCTTTTTTTTACAGGGGTATGGTACCCAGGGCCTGGAGGACAGTCTCCTCTCCTCCACACCGTGGGTACCAACCGCACATGAGACACTTAACTTCCCGCATGGTGGGCATAGCCACATGCGGGAAGTAAGCGATTCTCATGCATTCCTATGGGTGCGGAATCGCGGCAATTCTTTGCGATTCCGCACAAAAGAATGAGCATGCTGCGATTTTTTCCGCGATGCGATTCCGCCGCGGAAAAAAGCGCAGCATTAGCACAGCATGTGCAGAATGCCATAGGAATGCATGGGGGACGTTCTGTACACAATTTTTAAGCGTTTTCGCTCCAAAAATCGTGGCAAAAACGCTTAAAAATCGCTACGTGTGCACACAGCTCCCAAATTTTGCACACAAACGCTCATCTAATTATTAGTCAGGGACATATTAAAAAACATGAAATGAAATGCTTTACTGAATGTAAACCATGTGTCATTTCATGTCGGGTTGGGGAATGATTTGATAGAAGCCGGCAATTTAATTAGCGGCTATTCTGCTATGAAGAACTCTGTGAAATATAAATATATATATATATATATGTGTGTCTCAATGACATGTATATATATATATATATATATGTATTCTATGTGTATATATCTATTCTTTCGTTTCTTTATTAAACCTGTCAGTGTGAGTTTACTGTATAGCGCACTGAATTGCCGGCTTTTCTAAAAGACACCGGGTGCGTATTTCTCGCAAGTCACATGTGTGGTCCATGTGTAATGCGTATTTTTAGCGCACTCATAGACTTGCATTGGCGTATTACGGGCGTAGTACGCTGACAATCGCAGCATGCTGCGATTGGCACGGACCGTAGAATACGCCCGAGAAATATACGGCTGTTGGGAGCAAACCCATAGAGAATAATTTGTCTGTGTGTAATGCGTGCTTTTAACGCCTCTCACTCGTCCGTATTCCTCGCCAGTGTGACCGCGGCCTTATACTCCCACTAGCAGCACTTTATATGCACATTGCACGTTATTTTTTTGCATTTTTTGTATATTGTGTATGTTTGATATAAAATCCAATTTTGGCATACTAGATATTATTCTTATATTCCATACCAGCATATTACAAGCATTTTTATCTATATTGATCTTGGTGCATTACATATTTGCTCTAATGGGTTATCTATCTGTCTTAGCATACTTGGTATTTTTGTCCCTTATTTATTTAATTATTCATTTAATTATTATATGCTTCAACTATTGCTGTGTCTCCCCCCCCCCTCTTTTTGGAGTTTTTTTGCCCTGTCTTTTATCTCTATATATATTTTTTATTGATTGTCATTAATAAACGGATATGTTAATGTATTACTTTAGTTGGAATCTCTTCTGGTCTGGCGGCTATATATCCGCAGTTGACAGTGTTGATATATTGTATGTGAAGTGTCTAATGATTTAAAGATTTTTTTGGACATATATGAATCACAGATTCTTGACACCATGTGCCAGATGCAGCAAAGCAGCCCCAGAACATATCAGAGCCTCCTCCATGTTTCACAGTAGGGACAGTGTTCTTTTCTTGATATGCTTCATTTTTCCATCTGTGAACATAGAGCTGATATGCTTTGCCAAAAAGTTATATTTTTGTCTCTTCTGTCCTTGAGAAATTCCCCCTGAAGCTTTGTGGCTTGTCAACATGTAGTTTGGCAAATTCCAGTCTGGCTTTTTTATAATTTTTTTTCAACAATGGTGTTTTCCTTGGTCATCTCCAATGAAGTCCACTTTGGCTCATACAACGACGGATGGTGCGATCTGACACTGATGTTCCTTGAGCTTGAAGTTCACCTTTAATCTGTTTAGAAGTTTTTCTGGGCAATTTTGTTGTTTGTTCTGAATAAGATGTGCAACTGTAGTCACAGGAACATCAAGCTGCTTCAAGATGGTCTTATAACTTTTACCTTTAGCACGTTTGTCTATAATTTTCTTTCTAATCTCCTGAGACAACTCTTTCCTTATCTTCCTCTGGACCATGTTGAGTGTGATACATTCCATGTCACCAAACAGCACAGTGAGTATCTGTAGCCCTCTATACAGGCCACTCACTGATTCCAAGATTGTAGACTCCTCTGATGCTAATTAGTGGACACCTTGATTTATCATGTCGCCTTTGTCACATTATTTTCAAGGGTACCATCATTTCTGTCCAGGTCTATTTCATGAGTTTTATTTTTTTTAATTTCTGTGGCAGCATGGTTGAAAAGCAATGTCTGACTTTCATTTGCTCATTTTGATAGATTTTTTATTTATTATTACTTTTGTCAGATTCAAGCTATTTCTGAGACCATTGTGGGTTATTTTGTCATTAAACGAGGGGTATCAACAATTTTGACCAAGTGTGTAGGAGCATTATTATAGTAGTTACATTCTTGTACATAGTGGGCAGTATTATAGTAGTTACTGTATATTCTTGTACATAGGAGCAGTATTCTAGTAGTTATATTCTTGTACATAGGAACAGTAATATAGTAGTTATATTCTTGTACATAGGAGCAGTATTATAGTAGTTATATTTTTGTACATAGGGGCAGTATTATAGTAGCTATATTCTTGTACATAGAATCATTATTATAGTAGTTATATTCTTGTACATAGGGGCAGTATTATAGGAGTTATATTTTTGTACATAGGAGCAGTATTATAGTACTTATATGCTTCTATATAGGAGCAGTATTATTTTAGTTACATTCTTGTACATAGGAGCAGTATTATAGTAGCTATATTCTTGTACATAGGGACAGTATTATAGTAGTTATATCCTTCTATATAGGAGCAGTATTATAGTAGTTATATTCTTGTACATAGGGTCAGTATTATAGTAGTTATATTTTTGTACATAGGAGCAGTATTATAGTACTTATATTCTTCTATATAGGAGCAGTATTATTTTTTTTACATTCTTCTACAGAGAAGCAGTATTATAGAAGTTATATTCTTCTATATAGGAGCAGTATTATATTAGTTATATTCTTGTATATAGAGGGCAGTATTATAGTAGTTATATTCTTGTACATAGGGGCAGTATTATAGTAGCTATATTCTTGTACATAGGGGCAGTATTATAGTAGTTATATTCATGTACATAGGAGCAGTATTATAGTAGCTATAGCCTTCTATATAGGGGCAGTATTATAGTAGTTATATCCTTGTACATAGGGGCAGTATTATAGTACTTATATTCTTCTATATAGGAGCAGTATTATTTTAGTTACATTCTTCTACAGAGAAGCAGTATTATAGTAGTTATATTCTTCTATATAGGAGCAGTATTATATTAGTTACATTCTTGTACATAGGGGCAGTATTATAGTAGTTATATTCATGTACATAGGAGCAGTATTATAGTAGCTATAGCCTTCTATATAGGAGCAGTATTATAGTAGTTATATTCTTCTATATAGGAGCAGTATTATAGTAGTTATATTCTTGTACATAGGGTCAGTATTATAGTAGTTATATTTTTGCACATAGGAGCAGTATTATAGTACTTATATTCTTCTATATAGGAGCAGTATTATTTTAGTTACATTCTTCTACAGAGAAGCAGTATTATAGAAGTTATATTCTTCTATATAGGAGCAGTATTATATTAGTTATATTCTTGTATATAGAGGGCAGTATTATAGTAGTTATATTCTTGTACATAGGGGCAGTATTATAGTAGCTATATTCTTGTACATAGGATCATTATTATAGTCGTTATATTCTTGTACATAGGGGCAGTTTAATAGGAGTTATATTCCTCTATATAGGAGCAGTATTATAGTAATTATATTCTTGTACATAGGAGCAGTATTATAGTACTTATATTCTTCTATATAGGAGCAGTATTATTTTAGTTACATTCTTCTACAGAGAAGCAGTATTATAGTAGTTATATTCTTCTATATAGGAGCAGTATTATATTAGTTACATTCTTGTACATAGGGGCAGTATTATAGTAGTTATATTCATGTACATAGGAGCAGTATTATAGTAGCTATAGCCTTCTATATAGGAGCAGTATTATAGTAGTTATATCCTTGTACATAGGGGCAGTATTATAGTACTTATATTCTTCTATATAGGAGCAGTATTATTTTAGTTACTTTCTTCTACAGAAAAGCAGTATTATAGTAGTTATATTCTTCTATATAGGAGCAGTATTATAGGAGTTATATTTCTCTATATAGGAGCAGTATTATAGTAATTATATTCTTGTACATAGGAGCAGTATTATAGTACTTATATTCTTCTATATAGGAGCAGTATTATTTTAGTTACATTCTTCTACAGAGAAGCAGTATTATAGTAGTTATATTCTTCTATATAGGAGCAGTATTATATTAGTTACATTCTTGTACATAGGGGCAGTATTATAGTAGTTATATTCATGTACATAGGAGCAGTATTATAGTAGTTACAGCCTTCTATGTAGGAGCAGTATTATAGTAGTTATATCCTTGTACATAGGGGCAGTATTATAGTAGTTATATTCTTGTACATAGGAGCAGTATTATAGTAGTTATATTCTTGTACATAGGGAGCAGTATTATAGTAGTTATATTCTTGTATATAGGGAGCAGTATTATAGTAGTTATATTCTTGTACACGGGGCAGTATTATAGTAGTTATATTCTTGTACATATAGGGCAGTATTATTTTAGTTACATTCTTGTACAGAGGAGCAGTGTTATAGTAGTTATATTCTTGTACATAGGGGCAGTATTATAGTAGTTATATTCTTGTACATAGGGTCAGTATTATAGTAGTTATATTTTTGTACATAGGATCATTATTATAGTCGTTATATTCTTGTACATAGGGGCAGTATTATAGGGGTTATATTCTTCTGTATAGGAGCAGTATTATAGTTATAGCCTTCTTGTACATAGGGTCAGTATTATAGTAGTTATATTTTTGTACATAGGAGCAGTATTATAGTACTTATATTCTTCTATATAGGAGCAGTATTATTTTAGTTACATTCTTCTACAGAGAAGCAGTATTATAGTAGTTATATTCTTCTATATAGGAGCAGTATTATATTAGTTACATTCTTGTACATAGGGGCCGTATTATAGTAGTTATATTCATGTACATATGAGCAGTATTATAGTAGTTATAGCCTTCTATATAGGAGCAGTATTATTTTAGTTACATTCTTCTACAGAGAAGCAGTATTATAGTAGTTATATTCTTCTATATAGGAGCAGTATTATATTAGTTACATTCTTGTACATAGGGGCAGTATTATAGTAGTTATATTCATGTACATAGGAGCAGTATTATAGTAGCTATATCCTTCTATATAGGAGCAGTATTATAGTAGTTATATCCTTGTACATAGGGGCAGTATTATAGTACTTATATTCTTCTATATAGGAGCAGTATTATTTTAGTTACTTTCTTCTACAGAAAAGCAGTATTATAGTAGTTATATTCTTCTATATAGGAGCAGTATTATAGGAGTTATATTTCTCTATATAGGAGCAGTATTATAGTAATTATATTCTTGTACATAGGAGCAGTATTATAGTACTTATATTCTTCTATATAGGAGCAGTATTATTTTAGTTACATTCTTCTACAGAGAAGCAGTATTATAGTAGTTATATTCTTCTATATAGGAGCAGTATTATATTAGTTACATTCTTGTACATAGGGGCAGTATTATAGTAGTTATATTCATGTACATAGGAGCAGTATTATAGTAGTTACAGCCTTCTATGTAGGAGCAGTATTATAGTAGTTATATCCTTGTACATAGGGGCAGTATTATAGTAGTTATATTCTTGTACATAGGAGCAGTATTATAGTAGTTATATTCTTGTACATAGGGAGCAGTATTATAGTAGTTATATTCTTGTATATAGGGAGCAGTATTATAGTAGTTATATTCTTGTACACGGGGCAGTATTATAGTAGTTATATTCTTGTACATATAGGGCAGTATTATTTTAGTTACATTCTTGTACAGAGGAGCAGTGTTATAGTAGTTATATTCTTGTACATAGGGGCAGTATTATAGTAGTTATATTCTTGTACATAGGGGCAGTATTATAGTAGTTATATTCTTGTACATAGCAGCAGTTTTATAGTAGCTATATTCTTGTACATAGGGGCGGTATTATAGTAGTTATATTCTTGTTCAGAGGAGCAGTATTATAGCAGTTATATTTTTTCCCATAGGATATCAGATGTAATTTTATAAATATAAAAAGAAAATAAATTTTTTGTACATTTTTTTGCAGGAGCAAAATTGAAACTACATGAAATTTTCTGTGGAATCCCTTTTTTTCTTTTTTTTACCATTAGAAACAGTCAAGGACATTTTAAAATTCAAATTTAATGCCAACGCAATGGTTGGACATTACGGGGGTGAAGGATCAGTCCTCTTGAGGATTGGGCTGAGAGTCTGGATATCTCCATTGTGAGGTCACAGTAATGAGTTTGCGGTTACCCGATATTGCCCCCAACTTGGGATATTTTTCTCTGTTGGTCAGTTTCATTAAAGATAAGCATTGCTTTCATGCCGCTCATCAGGCCATACTTTTTATACTTCCACTTGGGCAGTAAAGAGAACATTAATTTTGGTCTAAGTAGGAAAAAAATAATCTGACCTTATCTTCCTGTTCCTTGGAGGACGTTTATAGATATGAGATCATTTTTGTAATTTTTTCTCCAATTAATTGCAAATTGTATTTTTTCCTTCCCATCTCCCGGTGATCTTGTTACTTAGCAACACTATGGTCAGTCCGCCGGTTGTCGTAAGCCCCCCGCTGTACAGTCCTGATCTGTGATTATTCCTGTGAGTGTTTGTGAAGGGGAGACAGAGCCGTTGACTCCGATACAGGAATCATAAACTGTAGATCCGTGTATCTAATCCTATCCTGTGTGATACTGTCTGCTGAGCCATGTATATAATCCTATCCTGTATGATACTGTCTGCTGAGCCGTGTATCTACTCCTATCCTGTGTGATACTGACTACTGAGCCGTGGATCTAATTCTATCCTGTGTGATACTGTCTGCTGAGCCGTGTATCTAATCCTATTCTGTGTGATACTGTCTGCTGAGCTGTGTATCTAATCCTATCCTGTGTGACACTGTGTGCTGAGCCATGTATCTAATCCTCTCCTGTATGATACTGTCTGCTGAGCCGTGTATCTACTCCTATCCTGTGTGATACTGACTACTGAGCCGTGTATCTAATCCTATCCTGTGTGATTCTGACTGCTGAGCCGTGTATTTAATCCTATCCTGTGTGACACCATGTGCTGAGCCGTGTATCTATTCCTATCCTGTTTGATCATAGAATCCTAGAATAGTAGATTTGGAAGGGACCCCCAGGGTCGTTGTGTCCAACCCCCTGCTCAATGCAGGAGTCACTAAACCATCTCAGAGAGATGTCTGTCCAGCCTCTGTTTGAAGTCTTCCATTGAAGGAGAACTCACAACCTCTTGTGGCAGCCTGTTCCATTCACTGATCACCCTCACTGTCAAAAAGTTTTTTCTAATATCTAATCTGTATTGTCTCCCCTTCAGTTTCATTCCATTGCTTCTCGTGTTTCCATCTC
Organism: Dendrobates tinctorius; assembly: GCF_039654945.1. Lineage (NCBI taxonomy): Eukaryota > Metazoa > Chordata > Amphibia > Anura > Dendrobatidae > Dendrobates > Dendrobates tinctorius. The sequence goes on from NW_027361726.1 coordinate 14,684,633, forward strand.
TTTAGATATTTGTAGACCGCTATTAAGTCTCCTCTTCGCCTTCATTTTTGCAAACTAAACATTCCCAGATCCTTTAACCGCTTCTCATAGGCAAACACCGATGAAATTCCCGGTGGGCCCCAGAGAGAAAGAGGAAGAAGAAAAAATTTTTTAGGGACGCAGGCCCTTTAAACTACAGGAGGCAGAGGCGCGTGCATGCAATCTTAATCCACCGCCATGACCAGGGCAGGTGGCACCAACACCCGGCGAAGCCAGGTAAGTGCTGGGGGCCAGGGGCGGACATACTGCTGATGCAATTGCATCGGGGCCGGAGGTGGAGGGGGCACCTGCAGGCAGGGGCGTACTGCCCATAGCGGCACAGTATGCAGACGCTATGGGGCCACTCAGTCCAGATTATGGGTGGGAGTGAAAGGGGCCCGGTGTCATGCAGAATAGGGACCCTCTCACTCCTTCCAGTAAGGGAGCCGAATAGTATTGCATGCCCCAGTTTTCAGTTTTTGAATTTCCACAAAAAATTAAAATAACCAATAAATTTTGATCAACTTCACAATTATGTCCCACTTGTTGTTGATTCTTCACCAAAAATTTACATTTGGTATCTTTATGTTTGAAGCATGATATTGGGAAAAGGTTGAAAAGTTCTAGGGGGCCGAATAATTTCACAAGGCACTATAACTCGTATATACGGTATATGTGTGTGTATATATGGTATATGTTTATGTATATGTTTGTACGGTATGTGTATACTATATGTGTATATAAGTTTGTGTATGCATGTATTGTATATGTATGTACAGTGTATGTATGTGTGTGTATATGTAAGGTGTGTGTTTGTACGGTATAGGTATGTACAGTATATGTATGTATGGTATATGTACGATATATGTATGTATGGTGTATGTATGTATGTACGGTATATGTACGATGTACACGATGTGTGATCCATTGGATCGTGGAAAACTTGTTGATCACTGGGGATTCTAGAACTGGGCCCCCCAGAGATTTTGAGAATGGGGGTCTGCAGTCACGCCCTGGATAGCGCACAGTTGTGCATGCTTGGCCTCTGCTCTATTCATTATCTAGAGAGCTGCTGAGTGCTGCGCTTGGCTATTTCCATTAGTTACATAGACAATGAATAGAGCAGATACCAGATGATACAGCTACCAGACATATAATGTAAAATAATATATACATGGTTAGACTGTCGGTTCCAGCAGTTAACACATAACCATGAGGAGGCGCTCTGCACACTTGCTGTCATCTGCCAACTAGAGAGTCAGCCACGTCTGCAGTGTTCTATTCACTGACAGCCGACAATAGTTGTCACCTCACTGAAAGTTTGACTGCGCTGGAACCAAAAGAACCAAATGCTAACGGATATATTTATATACTGCTTGCAGGGCAGTAATAATGAGGACGATCTGGTTTGTTTCTTGGAGCCCGAGGCTCCAGGGTTCCCTTTGCCAGATTACCCTCATCATAAGCAGTGCGCTGAGCAGGGAGGGGGCCCAGACTCATTTCTTTCACAGGGGTACCAAGCTGTCAGTGCCCACTCCTGCTGGGGGCCCTGGGCGAACGGGGGTGGGACACACGCTATGGGGTCCGTGAGTTGGAGGAACCTGGTACCCAGCGCTGGCAAAGGCCCCCTCTAATACTCACTTCTCCCCATTCCCAACAGCTGTAGTGTCTTCAGTGCCCTTTGAATCTGCAATGTCTCAGGGCAGAGGGTGCGATGGCATCATCACTGTGCGCTCAGCCTCTCTGTCCTGAGCACTGCAGATCTGAGAGAGATGCTGAGTATGCCAAACCAATGGCGGAAATGGGAGAAGTGAGGATTTGATTTTTTTTTATGTAAGCAGCATTACATGGGGCCTATGATGTGTTTGTATAGAGGAACATTCCAGGGGGCCAATAATACTGTATAGAGGAGCATTACATGGGCCCATAATACTGTAAGGAGCACATTACATGGGGCCCATAATACTATATGGAGGAACATTATAAGGGACCCATAATACTGTATGGAGGATCATGGGACCCATGATGTGCTGTATGGAAGAGCATTACATGGGGACCATAATACAATAACTATGTTATGTCACTACTATGTTATGGGGCCTGTGATGTGCTGTATGGAGCAGCAGTACATGGGGCCCGTGATGTATTGTATGTAGGAGGATTACATGGGTCCCATGATGTACTGTATGGAGGAGCATTACATGGGGCTTGTGATTTACTGTATGGAGGAGCATTACATGGGGCGCCCGTGATGTACTATATGGTGGAGCACTACACGGGTTCCCGTGATGTACTGTATGGAGGAGCATTATACGCGGTCCGTGATGTACTGTATGGAGGAGCATTATACACGGCCCGTGATATACTGTATGGAGGAGCATTATATGCGGCCCGTAATATACTGTATGGAGGAGCATTATATGTTGCCCGTGATATACTGTATAGAGGAGCATTATATGCGGCCCATAATATACTGTATGGAGGAGCATTATATGTGGCCCGTGATATACAGTATATAGGAGCATTATATGCGGCCTGTGATATACTGCATGAATGAGCATTATATGCAGCCCATAATACTGTTTTGAGGACTATGTGTTTTCCCATAATACTGTATGAAGGACTATGTGGTTGCTCATACTACTGTATGGCTTACTATGTGGTTGCCCATAATACTGTATGGTGGATTATGTGGTTGCCCAAAATACTGTATGGCGGACTATGAGGTGCCCATAATACTGTATAGAGGACTATGTGGTGCCCATATATTGTATGATACCTGAATGTTTTGTCTGTGCATCAAGAATCATGGCATGTGTTAAAGGAGCCCATTGATACTCTTTCGCCTGAGGACTACGAAAACCTGGAGCCGACCCTGGTGACGATGGACATCAAGATGAATGTCGGCTGCAGCTGTGACAGGCCACTCCTGCAGCCTTAGATAGGTCGGCAGCCTTTCAATGTTACTGCTATGTGACATCAGCCCACGGCCTGTCACAGAACAGAGCACCCTGTCACAGCTGCAGTCGGCAGCTATTTTAATGACCACGCTGAATATGAAACCACAAGATAATGCCGGGAAGCACAAGAAGTTGAGGAGAATCCCTCCTGTGATTGGGCAAGGTAGTGGCCATAGGGGTGAACATAGGGGCCCAAGGAGGGTACATTATTAAAGTGGACATAAGGGCCTAGGATGGGGATGCCCAGGATGGGGACATTATTATTGAAATGGGCCCAGGATGGGGACTTTATTAAAGTAAACATTGGGGTATTGATGGTGACATTAAATAAAGGGGCCTAGGATCTGGCACCTTATTAAGTAAAGAGTTGACATAATTACTGTATCGAAGTCAGGATGAGGAACATACATTGTTGGTTTAAGGTGGCAAGTGGGGACATAATTATGGTAGGGACCAATTACTGCTGTAATTTAATTTACATTTGAGGTTACCGTCTTCCATGCGGGAGAACAAAAGGGAGTCCTGGTACTGTGCAGGGTGGCACTGTCTTTTTTTCTTCAACTGACATAGTATAGAAGTTAGGGAAAAGAGTGGAGAATGTGCTCTGGAAGCGATCAGCTATAGATAACTATGTTATTTTCTGCAAAGATGAGTCCTGACTGGAAGAAGTGATGGCGGTCTGCACTGGATGAAGATGAAAGCTTTCAACTTCGGATGTCACTGGTGAGTCAGTGTGTTTCTTGTATACTTACACTATATACTGTATACTGTGTACAGAGCTCCTCTGTATAATGTCACTGGTGATCACTGTATTATCTGTACACTGACACTATATACAGAGCTTCTGTGTATAATGTAACCAGTGATCACTGTATTACCTGCACATTGACACTACCTGCAGAGCTCCTGTGAATAATGTCACTGGTGATCCCTGAATTATCTGTACACTAATGCTAGTGAAGGGAAGCAAAAGACCAGAAAAAGCCATACACCTGACAAATGCTATTGAGAACTCTGCTAATAGAAGTGGAAAGGAAGAACAAAGACGAAAGAATCTAATTAATAACAATATTGGAGAAAGAGAAACCAATCACAAACTAAAATGTTTCTATACTAATGCACAAAGCATGGGCAACAAAGAAGGAGAATTGGAACTACTAACACAGGAAAAGAAATATGATGTCATTGGAATCACTGAAACTTGGTGGGACGATACACATGATTGGAATACAAGACTAGAAGGATACAACTTATTTGCAAGAAACAGACTTGATAAACGAGGAGGGGGTGTTGCATTGTATGTTAGAAACGCATATATCTGCACAGAGATTGAAGCTTCAGAGACTGGAAGTTCTGTGGAAACTGTTTGGGTAAGAATACAAGGACAGAACAATGGAAAGGACACCATTGTAGGCATTTACTACAGGCCGCCTGTGCAAGCTGAAGATATGGATGAACTCTTTATGCATCAAATGGCCAAGTTCTCCAAAAAATATGACATAGTTGTCATGGGAGATTTCAACTATCCAGACATTTGTTGGGAATCTCTCTCAGGCAAAACTAACAGGTCAAGGAAATTCTTATCCTCTCTTGCTGACAACTTTATCTTCCAAATGGTAGGGGAGAAAACAAGGGGAACTGCTACCTTGGATCTAATCCTTATAACCAGGGAGGAAATGGTTGAGGAGGTAAAAGTGGCTGGAACCCTAGGAGGTAGCGACCATGCTATTTTAGAATTTTGGATAACTAGAGGCGGAAGACCTGTGAAGACTCAGACGTCAAGGTTAGATTTCAGAAAGGCAGATTTTAAGGGATTCAGAAAGATAATTGGAGGGATCCAATGGCTGGATATCCTTAAAGACAAAAATGTCCAGGAAGGATGGGAAATCTTGAAAAATGAAATTCTCAAAGCACAGTTGTTAACAATTCCGAAAAGAGGGAAGAATAGGAAGCATTTAAGGAAACCAGGATGGGTGAACACAGAACTTAAGCACATGCTAAAAAGGAAGAAAAAAATGTTTATAAAATGGAAAGAGGGAGGCATATCTAAAGAAGAATATAATGCTGTCTGCAGAATCTGCAGGGCACAAATCAGATTAGCTAAAGCTGAAAATGAATTGAGGCTTGCAAGAGATGTCAAAAGCAATAATAAAGGATTTTGGGGATATGTCAAAAGTAAAAGAAAAGTCAAAGATGCTATAGGATTTTTACAGGATGAAAATGATGAAATGGTAAGACAGGATGTTGAGAAGGCTGAACTTTTAAATTCCTATTTTGCATCTGTTTTCTCTCAGAAAGGAAATGTAACACCAACTGTTATTCACTGTCCTATTAAGGGAATAGAAGAATCCAGGATATCTATAAACAGAAAGATAGTGAGGAAACACTTAGCTAACCTAAATGAATTCAAGTCTCCAGGTCCAGATGAATTACACCCCAGAGTACTGAAGGAGATAGCAGAAGAAATTTCTGAACCACTCTCCATAATCTTTGAAAATTCTTGGAGAACAGGAGAAGTGCCAGAAGACTGGAGAAGAGCAAATGTTGTTCCTATCTTCAAAAAGGGGAAGAAGGTGGACCCAGGCAACTATAGGCCAGTGAGTCTGACTTCTATACCAGGAAAGATCTTTGAACAAATTATTAAACAACATGTAAGTCAATACCTGGATAAGAATGAAGTGATCAAACAGAGTCAGCATGGGTTTGTAACTAATAAGTCATGTCAGACTAACTTAATTTCCTTCTATGACGGTATCACTGATTGGGTGGATCAAGGAAATGCTGTAGATATAGTATATCTTGACTTCAGCAAAGCATTTGACAAAGTCTCTCATACAATCCTTATTGAAAAAATGACTAAGTATGGAATGGACAAGGCAACTGTTAGGTGGATTCATAGCTGGCTTAGTGATCGGACCCAAAGAGTGGTCGTAAATGGCTGCACATCCAGTTGGAAGAATGTCTCAAGTGGGGTACCACAGGGCTCTGTCCTGGGCCCTGTATTGTTCAACATCTTTATCAACGATTTAGATGAAGGAATTGAGGGTAAACTGATTAAATATGCTGATGACACAAAGCTAGGAGGGATAGCTAATACTAGAGAAGAGAGAGAGAGGATTCAAAAAGATTTAAATAAACTGGAGAAGTGGGCAGTAACTAACAGAATGGTTTTTAACAGGGAGAAATGCAAAGTACTACATCTGGGCAATAAAAATGAAAAAAGCATATATAGAATGGGAGGAATAGGGCTAAGTGACAGCACATGTGAAAAAGACTTGGGTATACTAATAGATCACAGACTGAATATGAGTCAACAGTGTGATGCAGCAGCAAAAAAGGCAAATGCAGTTCTAGGATGTATCAACAGAAGCATACAGTCTAGATCACGTGAAGTCATTATTTCCCTCTACTCCTCTTTGGTCAGACCTCATCTGGAATATTGTGTCCAGTTTTGGGCACCACATTTTAAAAAAGACATCAACAAACTGGAGCAAGTTCAGAAAAGAGCGACCAGAATGGTGACCGGTCTGCAAACCCTGTCTTATGAGGAAAGGTTGCAGGATTTGGGAATGTTTAGTTTGCAAAAGAGAAGACTGAGAGGAGACTTAATTGCTGTCTACAAATATCTAAAGGGCTGTCACATTGTAGAAGGATCAACTTTATTCTCATTTGCACAAGGAAAGACTAGAAGCAATGGGATGAAACTGAATGGGAGGAGACACAGATTAGATATTAGAAAAAACTTTTTGACAGTTAGAGTGATCAATGAGTGGAACAGGCTGCCACGAGAAGTGGTGAGTTCTCCTTCAATGGAAGTCTTCAAACAGAGGCTGGACAGACATCTGACTGGGATGATTTAGCGAATCCTGCTTTGAGCAGGGGGTTGGACCAGATGGCCCAGGAGGTCCCTTCCAACTCTACGATTCTATGATTCTATGATTCTATATACGAGCTACTGTGTGTAATGTCACTGGTGATCACAGTATTTCCTGTACACTATACACTATATACAGAGCTACTGTGTATAATGTCACTAGTGATTACTGTATTATCTGTACACTGACACTGTATACAGAGCTCCTGTGTATAATGTCACTGGTGATTACTGTATTATCTGTACACTGACACTGTATACATAGCTCCTGTATATAATGTCACTGGTGATCAATGTATTATCTGTACATTGACACTATATACAGAGCTCATATGTATAATGGCACTGGTGATCACTGTATTACCTGTACACTGACACTATATACAGAGCTCCTGTATATACTGCCAATGGTGATTACTGCATTACCTGTACACTGAAACTATATACAGAGCTCCTGTGTATAATGTCACCAGTGTTAATATTAGTGTTATTAGTATTGGTTTTTTTTATTAATGATCAGTATTATAGTACTACCACTATATGGTGGTAATATGTGATCTGGTCATGATTTGGTGGTATTTCTCTTGCATTTGGTAGTATTTGGTCACTGTGGTCTGGTCATGATGAGACTGCATTAATCCCCTGTATGCGGTATTATTCAGTCACTGTGTGGTCTGGTCATGATGTAATTGTATTAACCACCTGTATGTGGTGTTTTTCAGTCACTATGTGGTGGGAATATGCCATCTGGCCATGATGTGGCAGCATTTGTCTCCTGTGTCTCCTGTATGTGGTATTATTTGGTCACTATGTGGTCTGGTCATTGTGTGGCAGTATTTGTCCCCTGTATTTGATATAATTTGGTCACTATGTGGTGGTAATATGTGGTCTGGCCATGGTGTGGTGGTATTTATCCCCTGTATGTGATATTATTTGATCACTATGTGATGGTAATATGTGGTCTGGTCATGGTGTGGCTGTATTTGTTCCTTTTGTATGTCGTATTATTGGTCTTGTTATAGCGGACTGTGTTGTGTATGGAGGTCACTTGTTCTCTCTGATATCAATAAGGAGAAGATTCTTGATTTCCAATAGAGATTAAATACCATGTGACTATTATACATGAGCAAATATGCACTTACAGTGGTGCTACGGTGAAAACAAGCATTCACCTATCCTAAGGCTATTGTTGTGAGTTCATTTTCCCCTTCAATACTGAGGCCCGAGGAACTCCCTCTTCTGGTAAAGAAAGGTAGTGAGCCTGATTATCAAACACCTGAGTCTGATGATGATGACTGGCTGAGTGGAGTTACTGACTGGATATAAGGCTGCCGACGCCCTTCTGCCCTGCGGGTGATTTCTCTGTGGGATCCTTGGAGACCAGTCTGAATTCCTGCTCCTCTAAAGCTAAGTTTTCTGCTCGGCTTTTTGCATTGGTGCTTTGACTTTGTTTTGCTTTGTTTTTCTGGATTTCTGCCATTCCCTGCTGGGGTGTGCTGAATTCCTTTAGCTCTGTCTTCTGAAAATACCTGAGTGCTGATTTAGTTTTTGAAGCCTAGCTGCTTCAGGGTCTATTTCATATCAGCTTGTTGGCTTATGTCTTTGATAGGGTTTTGGCAGATTGCAGACAGCAACCTTCCTTTCCTTTTCTGTTTAGTTAGCTTGGGCCCCATCGTTTGCTCAGCCTATCTTTCTATCTGTGTGAGTGTTTTTTCATATTGCTTCACCGTCATTATATGTTGGGGGCTGCCTTTTACTTTGGGGTCTGCTCTGGAGCAGTTTAGATTTCCTTTTCTGTCTTTAGGCTATTTAGCACTCTGGCTGTGATCAAGGGGTCTAGGGCATCGTAGGAACCCCCCATGGCTACTGCTAGTTGTGTTGATAGGTTCAGGGGTCTGCAATCTGATAGTTGCCAACTTCTCTGGTTTTCTGGATGTAGCTTCTATTTTTGTGTCTGCCTCCTACGGTGACTCAATCATAACAGAATCACGCGCCATACCGCAGATCCTAGGGTACTCAATAGCAGGAAAGAATTGTAAAAAAAAAAAAGTGTATATTTTTTCCTCTATATCTCTGAGGCCGTAGGGGGAATTTTTTTTTCTCTCATTGGAGATAAAGCAATTGTCTGATCGTGTGGAGCAGCTCGCTGCGGAAGTGCAGGGAATTTCCGCCTACCTTGCTCATTCACATGCTGCTGAACCAAAGATTCCTACACCTGATGTATTTTTTGGGGATCGGTCTAAATTTTTGAATTTCAAAAATAATTGTAAATTATTTTTTGCCTTGAAGCCTAACTCGTCAGGGAGCTCCGCGCAGCAGGTTAAAATTGTCATCTCTTTGCTGTGTGGCGATCCCCAGGATTGGGCGTTTTCTTTGAAACCAGATGATCCTATTCTGACTAATGTGAACGCATTTTTTCAGGCCTTGGGGTTGTTGTATGATGAACCTAATGCCATTGATCAGGCTGAAAAGACCCTGCTGGCATTGAACCAGGGTCGTGATTCTGCAGAATTGTACTGTCAAAAATTCCGAAAGTGGGCAGTACTTACTATCTGGAATGATAATGCCTTGGCTGCCCTCTTTCGGAAGGGGTTGTCAGAAGCCGTAAAAGATACTATGGTGGGATTTCCTGTTCCCTCTGGTCTTGACGATTCTATGTCATTAGCCATTCAGGTTGATCGGCGTTTGCGTGAACGCAAAGCTGCACGAGAGGTGTTGCCACCTGTTGAACAAATGTCTGAACCTAGGCAATGTGATAGAGTTTTTACCAGAGAGCAGTGTCAGGAGTTCAGAAGGCGTAATAAGTTGTGTTTTTTCTGTGGAGATGCCTCACATATTATTTCTGTCTGTCCTAAACGAGAGAAACGCTTTGCACACACGTTTTCTGTTGGTGGTGTTCAACCTAAGTTTCTTCTGGCTATTACTCTGATCTGCTCCCTGTCCACATTTTCTGCCAAGGCTTTTGTGGATTCGGGAGCAGCCCTAAACCTAATGGACTTGGATTTTGCTAAACGTTGTGGATTTCCGATGACACCTCTGCAGACGCATATCCCTTTGAGGGGGATTGATGCTACTCCTTTGGCTAAAAATAAACCTCAGTTTTGGACCCAGGTGGAAATGCGGGTCGTCCCAGACCATCAAGAAAATTGCAGATTTTTGGTGTTGCATAATCTTCATGATACTATTGTTCTGGGGTTTCCCTTTTTACAAATTCATAATCCAGTTTTGGATTGGAAATCTGTGTCTGTTGTGAGTTGGGGTTGTCGGTGTGCCTTTAGTGAGGCTCCGGTGTTTTCCACCTCTCCTCAGTCGCATGATGCTCCTGATTATTTGGCGGACTTTTATGATGTATTTAGTGAGAATGAGTCTGCGTCTCTGCCTCCTCATAGGAGTTATGACTGTGCAATTGAATTGAGCCCGGGGTATAAATTTCCCAAGGGTCGGCTCTTCAATTTATCTGTACCCGAGCACGAGGCTATGCGATCCTATATTAAGGAGGCATTGGAGAAGGGTCATATTAGACCATCCTCGTCACCCTTAGGTGCCTTTTTTTTTTTGTAGCCAAAAAGGATGGATCATTAAGACCTTGTATTGATTATCGTGCCCTCAACAAAATTACTGTTAAATATCAGTATCCGTTACCCCTGATTTCTGATCTATTCTCCAGAGTTAAAGGTGCTTGCTGGTTTACCAAGCTTGACCTCAGGGGGGCGTATAATCTTATTCGCATTAAGCATGGGGATGAATGGAAGATGGCGTTTAATACTCCGGAGGCACATTTTGAGTACCTGGTGATGCCTTTTGGGCTCACTAATGCCCCTTCTGTCTTCCAGTGCTTCATGAACGATATTTTCCGAGATTTTGTCGATAAATTTTTGATTATCTATCTGGATGATATTTTGATCTTCTCCAAGGATTGGGATTCTCATGTGGAACATATTCGGACTGCGTTCCGGATCTTGAGGGAGAATTCCCTGTATGTCAAAGGATCTAAATGCCTTTTTGGAGTACAGAGGATTTCTTTTTTGGGATTTATTTTGTCCCCGTCAACTATTGAAATGGACCCGGCCAAGGTACAGGCCATTTACGATTGGGTTCAGCCCACTTCTTTGAAGGCCCTCCAGAAGTTTTTGGGTTTTGCTAATTTTTATCGGAAATTTATAGCAAAATTTTCTAGTATTGCCAAGCCATTGACTGATTTGACTAAGAAAGGTGCTGATGTGTTAAATTGGTCTCCGGAGGCTGTTTCTTCCTTTCAGGAGCTGAAGCGAAGATTCACCTCCGCCCCGGTTTTGCGGCAACCTGATGTCTCACTTCCGTTCCAGGTAGAGGTGGATGCTTCTGAGATTGGTGCAGGAGCTGTTTTGTCCCAAAAGGATCCTGTAACATCTAAAATGAATCCCTGTGCTTTCTTTTCCCGAAAGTTCTCTCCATCTGAACGTAACTATGATGTGGGGAATAGGGAACTGTTGGCCATAAAATGGGCATTTGAGAAGTGGAGACATTGGTTGGAGGGAGCTAAGCATCAAGTCGTGGTTCTCACTAACCACAAGAATTTGATTTACCTAGAGTCGGCTAAGCGCTTGAACCCTAGACAGGCTAGGTGGGCCTTGTTTTTTACACGTTTTGATTTTGTGGTTTCTTTTCTTCCTGGAACTAAGAATATCAAGGCAGACGCCCTCTCTAGGAGCTTCTTTGCTGATTCTCCTGTGGTGACCAAGCCTGCTACCATCTTAGGCGAAGGGGTAGTTCTTTCTGCCATCTCGCCCGATTTGAGACGTGCTCTGGAAGAGTTCCAGGAGGACAAACCTGAGCGTTGTCCCAGTGGAAAATTGTATGTTCCTGACCAGTGGAAGAAGAGAGTGATGTCTGAAGTTCATTGCTCTGCTTTGGCTGGTCATCCAGGTATTTTTGGTACTAGAGATCTGGTGAGTCGGTCTTTTTGGTGGCCCTTCTTGTCTCGTGATGTCAGGAATTTTGTGCAGTCCTGTGGGACGTGCTCCCGGTCTAAATCGTGTTCTCGCTCTAGTGGGTTGTTGATGCCTTTGCCTGTCCCCAAGAGGCCATGGACCCATATTTCAATGGATTTCATCTCTGATATGCCTGTCTCTCAAAGGATGACTGTTATTTGGGTGATTTGTGATAGGTTCTCTAAGATGGTTCATCTTGTACCACTCCCTAAGTTGCCGTCTTCCTCTGAGTTGGTGCCCCTGTTTTTACAACAGGTGGTTCGCTTGCACGGGATTCCTGAGAACATTGTATCTGACAGAGGAGTCCAGTTTGTGTCTAGATTTTGGAGAACTTTCTGTTCCAAGCTGGGAATTCAGTTGTCCTTCTCATCTGCTTTTCACCCTCAGACCAATGGGCAGACAGAGAGAACAAACCAGACCTTGGAGTCATATTTGAGATGTTTATTTCTGCTGATCAGGATGATTGGGTTTCATTTTTGCCCTTGGCCGAATTTGCTTTAAATAATAGAGCTAGTTCTGCCACTTTGATGTCACCTTTTTTTTGTAACTTTGGGTTTCATCCTCGATTTTCTTCAGGGCAGGTAAAGCCCTCTGCCTGCCCAGGTGTTGACACTGTGGTGGAGAGAATGCACCAGATCTGGGACCAAGTGGTGGATAAGTTCTCTCTCCCAGGAAAAGGCCCAGCGGTTTTCCAACCGACATAGGACCATTGGTCCCCAGTTTAAGGTTGGTGATATGGTGTGGTTATCATCAAAAAATATTGCTATGAAGGTGGCTTCTCCTAAATTTAAGCCTAGATTTATTGGACCTTACAAGATTTTGGAGATTATTAATCCGGTCTCTTTTCGTTTGGCTCTTCCTGTCACATTTAAAATCCATAATGTGTTCCATAAATCTTTGTTGAAGAGGTTTGTTGAACCTGTTGTTCCGGGAGTGGCACCTCCAGACCCTGTATTGGTTGAAGGTAACATGGAATATGAGGTAGAGAAAGTACTGGATTCCCGTCTGGCTAGACGGAGACTCCAGTATTTGGTTAAGTGGAAGGGTTATGGTCAGGAGGATAATTCCTGGGTCTCTGCCTCTGATATTCATGCCAAAAGATTGGTGCGTGCCTTTCATCGGGCTCACCCTGATCGCCCTGGTAGCGTGGTTGAGGGTTCGGTGACCCCTCCTCAAGGGGGAGGTACTGTTGTGAGTTCATTTTCCCCTTCACTACTGAGGCCAGAGGAACTCCCTCTTCTGGTAAAGAAAGGTAGTGAGCCTGATTATCAAACACCTGAGTCTGATGATGATGACTGGCTGAGTGGAGTTACTGACTGGATATAAGGCTGCCGACGCCCTTCTGCCCTGCGGGTGATTTCTCTGTGGGATCCTTGGAGACCAGTCTGAATTCCTGCTCCTCTAAAGCTAAGTTTTCTGCTCGGCTTTTTGCATTGGTGCTTTGACTTTGTTTTGTTTTGTTTTTCTGGATTTCTGCCATTCCCTGCTGGGGTGAGCTGAATTCCTTTAGCTCTGTCTTCTGAAAATACCTGAGTGCTGATTTAGTTTTTGAAGCCTAGCTGCTTCAGGGTCTTTTTCATATCAGTTTGTTGGCTTATGTCTTTGATAGGGTTTTGGCAGATTGCAGACAGCAACCTTCCTTTCCTTTTCTGTTTAGTTAGCTTGGGCCCCATCGTTTGCTCAGCCTATCTTTCTATCTGTGTGAGTGTTTTTTCATCTTGCTTCACTGTCATTATATGTTGGGGGCTGCCTTTTACTTTGGGGTCTGCTCTGGAGCAGTTTAGATTTCCTTTTCTGTCTTTAGGCTATTTAGCGCTCCGGCTGTGATCGAGGGGTCTAGGGCATCGTAGGAACCCCCCACGGCTACTGCTAGTTGTGTTGATAGGTTCAGGGGTCTGCAATCTGATAGTTGACAACTTCTCTGGTTTTCTGGACGTAGCTTCTATTTTTGTGTCTGCCTCCTACGGTGACTCAATCATAACAGGCTATGCTCACACTTTCAGTATTTGGTCAGCATTTTGTCTAAGTATTTGTAATCCAAAACCAGAGGTGGGTGATAAATACAGAAGTGGTGATGTGTCTCTGTAATACTTTTCCTCTGATTGTTCCACTCCTGGTTTTGCCTTACAAACACTGATGTAAAATACTGACCAAATACTGAACGTGTGAACATGGCCAAAGGATAAGTGATAAGTTATAGATTGGTGGGGGTGCAACTGCTGGGACCTCCACCGATCTGTAGAATGTGAACTCTTATCTCCATTAGTATGGATCGACATGTACGACTCGACCACTGATCTATTCAATCCCTAAGAGACTGCACTTGACTTTTTCTCGAAGCCCCAAAGAGGATGAATGGAGTTGCGGTCAGACATCCCATCTGCCCCTGCAATTTAAAATGTGGATAAAAGTGTCCTGTCAGGGATAAAAATTCCCCATTCTTCCGAACGGTGCTGTTTCCATCGATCAATAGGTTATCACCTACCTAATCTGTGAATAGCACCCTTTAATGCAAATTACCGTGATTGTACATCCCAGTTATGGGGGCGCACAGTAGATGTGCAGGAGCTGCCAGTGTTTTACAGTCGACGCTCCACTATATCATGAACAACGTCTAAATTATTTTCATATAGCTGTAGGGTTAGCCCCTATGGTCAATTCCCCCTGTGGGCTCCAGACACCCCAGTCTGACCCTACTCATAGGACATACTTTGCAGACCGCTCACCATTTTGGTTGCTCTTCACTGAAATTGTTCCAGTTTTTCAATGTCTTTTTTAAAATGTGGATACCAGAACTGGACACAGTTTTCCAGATGAGACCTGACCAAGGAGGAGTAAAGGTGGATAATTACTTCACGTGATCTAGATTCTATGCTTCTCATAATACATCCTAGAACTGTGTTTGACTTTTTTTGCTGCTGCATCACATTGTTGACTCATGTGCAGTCTATAATCTATTAGAATATGCAAGTTTTTCTCACATGCTTTTGCTTAGTTCTTTTCCTCCCATTCTAAGGATGTAATTTTCATTTTTCTTGCCCAGATGTAGAATCTTGCATTTCTCCCTGTTAAATATCATTTTGTTAGGGTCCCGTTTCACTTAGCGACGCAACAGCAATCCTGACAGAGATACGACCTGGTAGGGATCGCTGATGTGTCGCTAAATGATCGCTAGTAAGCTGCCAAACAGGCAGATCTCTTCAGCGACACAGCAGCAATCCAGCGATCAAACACAGCGATGCGCGCTGGACAGCTGGACGCCGACGGCGAAAAAATGGCCCAGGACATTCCTGCACAATCAGCGATATCCAGCAGGGGGCCGGTCGCTGCTGTGTGTCACATGTAGTGAGATCGCAGGCGAGATTGCTGTTGCATCACAAAATCGGTGACGCATTAGTGATCTCACTAGCTATCTCGCTATGTGAGATGGGGCCTTTAGTCGCTGCCCATTGTTCAAGCTTATCTAGATCCTTCTGAATCTTTTCTCTGTCTTCTCTAGTGTTAACTATTCCTCCTAGCTTTGCATTCCCTGCAGACAGCATAATATTCTTCTTTAAATATGCCCCTCTTTCCATTTAATATACATTTCTTTTTGCCTTTTTAACAAGTGATAATTTCTGTGTTCATCCATCCAGGTCTCTTTAAATGCGTCCAATTCTTCCTTTGTTTCGGGATTGTTACTGATTGTGGGGTGAGAACTTTTTGGACATTTCTGTGTTTTAGAACATAGTCATTGGACCTTTCCTACCCTATTTCTGAGTCTATTAAAATCTGCCTTTCTGAAGCCCAAGCATAAAGTCTGAGTCCTCGCTGGTCTTCCTCCTCTTGTAATCCAAAATTCGAGGATAGCATGATCGCTGCTGTGGAGGAAACAGGACCTGTTCCTACCACATCACCAATGCGACGTAACTACACAGGCACAGCTCTCCGGCGCCCCCTTTGTCTCTCAGATCAGTAAGGGAACTGCACCTAGAGCAAATGGCCGCCGGGGAGGATTTCCTGTTACCCGCTGGGTATTCTAATATTCGTAATCAGAGTAAAAGCATCAGCCCAAGATTAATTTTATGGTTTAATTGCCTTAAGGGCGCACTAGATAATTACAGAAATATACAGTAAGCTATACAATGGAATTACAATGGATTTGCAGCCAGAGTAAAATATAACAATAAGGGTACAAGACTTAGAGATATTAAGCTGGAGGTAAATTTACCAGGTTGTAGGTTACATGTGGGTGCGGGGAGCTCTGCAGTCCACATGTACAAGAATCTTAGTTGCCGGACAGACCCCAAAGCATGGGCCGCTGCTCCCCTTGGCAGATCTGTCCCCAGTTCCTTCTTAGATCATCATCGTCTGGTTCTTCTGTGAGAGAGACCCTCTCTGCCAGGGTCTGCTAGTTCTTATGCACGCTAGGTCCCTCCCCCTGTGTCAGAGGGTGGGCAAATAATCTCCACCCTTTAGCTCCTTGCAGAACTTATTCCCAATATCTAAGAAAGGGGGTAACTTTCAACACCATAATCGGATCAGGACATGAGAGGTACCAGTGAATGTGGTTTGTTTTGCCTGTTGTGTGGAGAGCAAGCATGGCCCCATTGGGTCGCTGTGGAGGTCTATGTATCGCAGGTCCCAGAACCCTCACTGCCTCAGGAGTCGCACTGCCAGATGCACGATTTCCTCAGGGTCACTCGGATATTTTTCATGAGTCCATAACTCGAAAGATGTGATCCTAATCCATGATCCTAGGATGGAGTCGGGGCAGCTGGGAGAGACAATGGATGTGTATTTCTGTGTCTAGCTGACAGGTATATTCTAATTGAAGCCCCCAGGCACCTTCCTGCCCCATACTGGCGTGGCTCCTACTCACGCTTTGAAGTTCTGTTTTGGGCCTTATCTCATTATCATACTAAAAGGCCTTGCTATTCAACATTGGAGCCCTAAATCCTGCTTTGTTCATCACAGCTGCCTCCTAAATTCCCAGTCACCTTTACTTCCTTAACCATTTCCTCCCTGTCGGTAAGAATTAGGTCCAAGATAGCAGATCCTCTTGTTTTCTCTTCTAACTTTTAAAAGATAAAGTTGTCAGCAAGAGAAGAAAATAATTTTCTGGACCCATTACTTGTGCCTGAGAGAGTCCCAACAAGTATTTGGATAGTTAAAATCTCCCATGATCACTATGTTGTACTTTTTTGAGAACAGAGACATCTGAAGTAAAAAGAGTTCATCCATATCTTCAGTCTGTCCAGGTGGCCTATAGTAAACATCCACTATGGTGTCCTTTCTGTTCTTCTCCCTTTAAACTCCTACCCAAACTATTTCTACAGAGCTACCAGTCTCTGAAGCTTGGATATCTGTGGAAATCGACGTTTTCCTAGCATACAGTGCAACACTTCCTCCCCTCTTGTTAATCCTGTTTCTAACAAATAAGTTGTAGCCTTCATGGTTTGTAGTCCAAGCATTTGTATCACCCCACCAAGTTTCAATGATGCATATGATACCATATCCCTTTTCCTGTAGTCAGCTACTCTTGCTTCTTTATTTTCAATCAGAGATTGTTGCTTTTGTTCTTCCTTTCCCCTTCTAATAGTAGGGATCTCAAAAAAATTAATTAGCTGCATCTTGCTTCCTGGCCATATATTTCCCATCCAATATTGCTATATATCTATCTGCTGAAGCATGTATCTAATCCTATCCTGTGATACTGTCTGCTTAGTTGTTTATCTAATCCTATCCTGTGTGATACTGTCTGCTGAGCCATGTATCTAAACCGATCCTGTGTGATACTGTCTGCTGAGCCATGTATCTAATCTGATCCTGTGTGATACTGTCTGCTGAGCCATGTATCTAATCCTATCCTGTGTGATATTGTCCTCTGAGCCTTGTGCCTAATTCTGTCCTGTGTGATACTGACTGCTGAGCCGTGTATCTAATCCTATCCTGTGTGATACTGTCTGCATAGTTGTTTATCTAATCCTATCCTGTGTGATACTGTCTGCTTAGCTATGTATCTAACCCTATCCTGTGTGATACTGTCTGCTGAGCCATGTAACTAATTCCATCCTGTGTGATACTGTCTGCTGAGACGTGTGTCTAATCCTATCCTGTGCAATACTGTCTGCTGAGCTTTGTATCTAAGCCTATCCTATGTGATACTGTCTGCTGAGCCATGTAACTAATTCCATCCTGTGTGATACAGACTGCTGAGCTGTGTATCTAATCCTATCCTGTGTGATACTGACTGCTGAGCCGTGTGTCTAATCCTATTTTGTGTGATACTGTCTGCTGAGCTTTGTATCTAATCCTATCCTGTGTGATACTCTCCCCTGAGCCTTGTATCTAATCCTCTCCTGTGTGATACTGTCTGCAAAAGCCATGTATCTAATCCTATCCTGTGTGATACTGTCCTCTGAGCCTTGTCCCTAATTCTGTCCTGTGTGATACTGTCTGCTGAGCCGTTTATCTAATCCTATCCTGTGTGATACTGTCTGCTGAGCCGTTTATCTAATCCTATCCTGTGTGATACTGTCTGCTGAGCCGTGTATCTAATCCTATCCTGTACGATACTGTCTGCTTAGTTGTTTATCTAATCCTATCCTGTGTGATACTGTCGGCTTAGCTACTGTATGTATCTAACCCTATCCTGTGTGATACTGTCTGCTGAGCCATGTAACTAATTCCATCCTGTGTGATACAGACTGCTGAGTCGTGTATCTAATCCTATCCTGCGTTATACTGTCTGCTGAGCAGTGTATCTAATCCTCTCCTGTGTGATACTGTCTGCTGAGCCGTGTATCTATTCCTGTCCTGTGTGATACTGTCCGCTGAGCCGTGTATCTAATCCTATCCTGTGTGATACTGACTGCTGAGCCGTGTATCTATTCCTGTCCTGTGTGATACTGACTGCTGAGCCATGTATCTAATCCTATCCTGTGTGATAATGACTGCTGAGCCGTGTAACTAATCCTATAATGTGTGATACTGTCTGCTGAGCCGTGTATCTAATCCTGTCCTGTGTGATACTGTCCGCTGAGCCATGTATCTAATCCTATCCTTTGTGATACTGTCCGCTGAGCCATGTATCTAATCCTATCCTGTGTGATACTGACTGCTGAGTCGTGTATCTAATCCTATCCTGTGTGATACTGACTGCTCAGGCGTGTATCTAATCCTATCCTGTGTGATACTGTCTGCTGAGCCGTGTATCTAATCCTGTCCTGTGTGATACTGTCCGCTGAGCCATGTATCTAATCCTGTCCTAAGTGATACTGTCTGCTGAGCTGTGCATCTAATCTTATCCTGTGTGATACTGTCTGCTGAGCCGTGTATCTAAACCCATTCTGTGATTTTTTATTTTCTTCATCCTTCTGCAGGCAAGTTGATTTTTCTGTGTTCTCATTGTGGTTATTACAGGGGATTACTACAATTCTGTTGATAATTACAAGCTCCTGATGGTTTTCTCCTCGTCTTGTATCCATCGCTCGGATGCATTATTGGGAGGATTACAGGAAATGTGAATTTGCCTCCTGATTAATATATAAGAAATCAATAGGAGGATTTGGAATTACGCGATTGAACTTTATATGAAAAATCTGATTTATTTTGCACACTTTTCTCTGTTTTACTAATCAGCCTCTTCTGCATTCTCCCTTCCTGGCCACCTGAGCTTATGTTTAATGTTGCCTCTGCAGTTCCACTTTTCTTTCTATCTCCTGTTAATTATGAAATAATAATATTATCTGGGAAATGTGAAGTGGAAGGACATGTCTATGAGTGCCCCCTGTTGGTGCCTGCAGACAGCCATCCACCTACCGGGCACCGGAACTGTGCCAGAAAAAAAATTAAGCTCCTGCAGTGGACATTAAAAGTCTACACACCCTTATTAAAATACCAGGTTTTGTCATGTAAGAAAATCATAACTAGAATGATAACTTTTGAATTTTTTTTTGATTAGGGATGGGAGAATCGGTGGAAGTTTGGGTTCTGTAACGTTCTGGTTGGAAAAAAATTCTCTATCTTTGTCTATCTCCCTCTTCTGATTTTGTTCAATATTTACCTTCACGTTACATAGTCAGTAATTGGCCTCCATCATTTACATAGAAAGTTTTGGTTTTCTAAGAGCATTTTACTGACATTTTCTCATTTGCATGTTAAACTAAAATCCACGGTCCATAAACAGCTGACAACACAGCAAAGGGTTGCTATGCAAAGTTATCAGTCAGAAGAGAGCAAAAAATGTTCAGGTTCTTAGATCTACAATGGAGCACTGTGAAGATAAGGCTTCCTGAAGGAGTTTTGCGCTCCTGTCTCCTGAGCTGCTGCTCTGAGAACTAGTAATGGGCGAGCACTAAAATGCTCGGGTGCTCGTTGGTCGGGTGAGCAAATTGGAATGCTTGGGTGCTCGACCCGAGCAACGAGCCTAATGTAAGTCTATGGGAAAACTAAGCATTTTTTGCCACGATCGATCCCCCCCAGAGGTCCTTTTAGGGTCTAGAAATATCTGAAATCGATGGGAACAGTGCTCAAATGACATGGGAACATCATGGGGATCGCTCCTGGAAGCATTTCTGACTCCTATGTCACAGCTGTGAACAATGTTGCCAGTCATACACCACTTTTACAGGCGCACAATAAAACATACAAAAACAAAACCAAAATGGATTTTCCTGGGAAATATGTTAAGGAACATCCTTTCCAGGGTAATGATTTGTATGTAAGACAAAATAAATAACCCAAAATAAAAATGTTCTTCCACCACTTGGACTATGTTCACACGTAGCGTTTTTGATGAGTTTTTCTACTTTAGCATTGCTTTCAACCAAGACGAATGCATTCACTGGGAAATGTCACTTTAACATTTTACAACCTTATCTGACAATGTGGTGTGTGACACGTCATCAGACACATCCTGTTTCATTTCTGAAGGAGGGACTCTGAAAGCCATAAAGTTTATTTTAATAGGGCCAGCAGTCGGCCCTCACTCTTCTTAGAGAGCCATAGGCCGGCTATGCATTGTTGTCCCCATTATTAAACAGTGGGTCCCTTATACTGTTATTGCATATGTGTGGCGCCCCCAGGAGCATGGTCGCCACAGTGGCATTGCCTTCCTCCAGGGAGGGTGATGTCAGGCTTGGAAGCAATGAAGGGTCTCTCTAGCAGTTAACCATGTCATGCAACACGGTTCCCACTCCAGGCCAGCAGAGAGAGCTCTGAACCAATACTAAGGGGAAGAGTTTCTCTCTGGGGGCCAGGAGGGGAAATTAATCAGTTAGTGTGAGGAGGGCTATGAGTGTAGACGTGTGGAGAGAAGCTTGAGGTTGAGCTGAGGATAGAGAGCTCCCTCCCAGTGATAGCAGATGATCTGGAGCCTTGTCTCCACAGTTGTATGGGTACTGAAGGTCCTGCAACAGAAACCAGAGGAATAGGAAGCTGTAAATGCTCTATTCCCACCTAAGACTTGGAGGCACAACAGCGACGGGTGAGCCAACAGAAATAGAGGGCTACAGCTGTCTGCCATACAAGGTAGATCCAAAAGGGAAGAAGAAGGAGGAACTTCAGTGTAACACAGTACTGCATGTACCTCAAGTAAGCGCTAGAGAGGAGACTACACAACCCATCTGAGAGAGAGATTCCTAAATTGCTTCCAGGCTAATAATCTCCTGTGCCATCTGTAATCTGGACCCTGGACTGCACTTACAAAGTAAAGGTAAAGAAACTACACTTTGCTGTGTCCTTGCCTTCTTCCTGCAACTTCTTCAGCACTGCTACATCTCTGTGCCAGACACTGCACCCTCTTCCTCAACACCTATCCTCTTCATCTACTCTGCTCTGGGACTACAGCCCTGCCTGTGGAGGGCTATAACATCACTGCTGCACCCCAACATCTGTCCCAGAGGATCTGTCTGCAGCGTCGGCTTAACACCTCCCTTGCCGAACACCACAGGTGGCGTCACAAATCACTCATAAACTTTATTTCATCAATCAATCCCCTTTTACATGGGCGCCCAGGGCCATGGACCGGGTCACCGCTGCTGTGACATTCCCCTCTGAGAGACCGGCCCGGTACCGAGTACCCCACAGCGACCCATTTTGGCATCACGAACAGGATTATGGAGCCCGGTATCCCCGGGTCCCTGTGTGCCAGAGACTGTGTTGTGTGCTATAGACTGTGAAATTGCCGCCATTACCCCGCTGCTTGGCGCGCGTGGGAAACCAAAGAGGCGGGTCGTCGTGGGCGGAGCCTGCCGAAGAGCGCAAAGAAGTGAAGTGCCGCACGGGAAGACGACAGCGTGTGAGAAGTGGGAGGGGCGGAGGCCTGCAGCCCGATCATCCAGCCTGTAACGCGGCAGTCGGTAAGCCTGCTCAACCCCAGGTCCCGGCTAACGTTAACTAGGGGGGAGAAGAGAATGTCTGAGGCAAGCGCCGATGCAGCGGCGGACGCCCCCGCAAACCCCTCAGCGCCGCAAGATGCAGGGCTCAATGCGGCTGCAGCTCCAATAGTGCCACTGAATCCCGCAGCCAGTGTTTGCTACAGGGCACCGCAAGGAACAGCTCCCACCGCAGCGGTCCCCATAATGCCGCTGTCTATGCTCTACATACCGGGAGCAGCCTGGCTACCGCAGTATTCAGGGGAGTCACATACCCTGAGTGAATTTAAAGAGAGACTGTGCAGTTTGTTTGAGGTGTATCCTCTGTCTGAAAGCCAGAAGGTGAACATCCTTATTGGGCAGCTAACAGGTGCAGCACAGAGGGAAGTAAAAGCCTGGCAGGATGACAAAGAGACTGTTAAAAAGATTTTGGCCAAGCTAAGAAGTACCTTTGACACTTGCACTGCAGCTGAAATCAAGATGAGGTTCTTTGGATGTAAACAGAAAGCGCAGGACAATATAAGTGACTATGCTCTTAACCTGCAGGAGGCGCTGCGAGCCGTCAAGCAGATCGACCCTGACAGTGTGAAAGATGGAGACAGACTGCTAAAGGAGCAATTCATTGAAGGACTCCTATCTAATACCCACAGAGCACAGCTGCGCATCATATCCCTGCAAAACCCTGACCTGGACTTTGCAGACTTCAAGGACCAGGCTATCCGGGTACTGCAGGAACCAACTGTCAGCCGTCCAGCGCCCCCTAGGCGTCCAGCAATCACATACCACCAGGAAGCAACATCCTTTTCATCCATCCCTGTGGAGGCTGATGCACAGACTCTGGACAAAGATCCATCTGCAGACCTGCATCTTCAGGTCCAGGAGTTGACCAAGGGCATGACTTGCTAAAACCGTGCAGTCTCTGCAGGTGTCCTACAAGGAGAAGATCCAGCTTGCTTCCAGTCCAGAGGATGTCCCGTGGCTACGGAAGAAGAGGACCCCGCCACTCCGAGGGAGAAACAACGATCGCTATGACCAGGATGGACGTCCCATCTGTCGTCACTGCCACAAGGCAGGCCACATCGCAAGATTCTGTCATTTAAACGAGCAACCCCTGGGGCAGAGGGCCAACCCCCAGGAGTAGGACCACAAGGCCCAAAGAACTGGCGAGCCAAGTATGTTGGAGGTAGACCGATCCTTCCAGTGGTGATTGACGGCATCCCCATGAACGCTTTGCTGGGCACTGGCTCCCAGGTGACCACTATGCCCTATATCCTCTACAAGCGGTATTGGGCTGACTCTGAACTTACCCGTGGCCCAAGTGATGAACTCACAGTAGTTGCCAGTAATGGTCAGTCTTTACCACAAGTAAGATGTAAAGAAATTACTGTTAAAGTGGGTAGGGTGGAGTTAAAATCTCAAGGTCTGATAGCTGTGGATATTGATCGACGAGAATGTAATCCCATGATGACTCTTGGTACAAATGTAATTGAAAATTGTCTTTCCGAGGTTATTGTCTTGTTGCAACAGCTGTAGGCCTCAGAGGAAAAGATTACCAGGCATTGGTAGAACCCGTGTACTCTGACAGCCGGCCCACTGTCCTGACAGCCAGAGGGGTAGTTGATGTTCACAAAGGGAGAGTACCTGTACGCCTCTTGAATTGTGGGGAGGAGGAGGCCACAATACCTCGGTATGCCACAGTTGCTAAGCTGCTTACTGTCAGCAACAACGCCATACGGGCAGCAGAGCCCTTGGTCTCGTCTGACCAGGTGGAGGACAATGGCTCTGTAAAGCAGCTGGAGGAGTGGTGTCAGCAACTGCAGGTGGGAACTGACTCCAACCCTTCATACCAAAAGAATGGGATTTACAGAGTGACCCAGGAGTATGAGCGGGTATTCAGTAAACACCCTCTAGATTTTGGGAAGGCAAAAGGGGTTCAACATCATATCCCCACTGGAGATCATCCACCCATTAAAGAAAGGTACCGGCCCATACCCCCAACACAATACCAATTTGCCAAAGGTATGTTGAGAGAAATGAAGGAGGCTGGGGTGATCAGAGACAGTTGTAGCCCCTGGGCAGCCCCAATAGTTTTTGTGAAAAAGAAAGATGGTACCATGAGAATGTGTGTTGATTAACGAAAAATTAACAGCAATACACATGAGGATGCCTACCCATTACCCAGAATTGACGAATCATTAGCTGCACTTAAAGCTGCTAACTATTTTTCCACCCTGGTTCTCACTAGTGGGTATTGGCAGGTTCCCGTGGCAGAGGCAGACAAGGAGAAAACGGCCTTCACCACCCCAATGGGACTCTGCGAGTTCAACTACATGCCATTCGGGCTCTGCACCGCTCCTGGGACATTCCAACGGCTGATGGAGTGCTGTCTGGGACACAAGAACTTCGAGACAGTCCTGTTGTACCTTGATGATGTCATTGTTTTCTCCAAAACTTACGAAGACCATCTGAAGCACCTGGCTGAGGTGTTTGAAGCCTTGTCTAATTTTGGCTTGAAAGTGAAGCCTTCCAAATGCCACCTCCTGAAGCCCAAGGTACAGTACCTCGGTCATGTAGTGAGTGCAGAAGGTGTGGCACCAGATCCTGACAAAGTCACATGTCATCCGGGACTGGCCGAAGCCCAGCAACCTCCATGAAGTACGCCAATTTCTCGGGTTTGTAGGCTACTACCGAAGGTTCATCAAAGGCTTCACTGAAATAGCCACCCCTATGCAAAAACTTCTGTGGGGCAGTCCAAGAAAGCCAAACAGAAAATTTCCACGTTTGAATGGAATGAGGAACTGGAGAGGTCCTTCACTAGTCTGAAGATGGCTCTCACAGGAGATGAAGTTCAGGCCTACCCAGATTATGACCAGCCCTTTGTGTTGTATACTGATGCCAGCAACGTGGGACTGGGAGCAGTACTGTCACAGGTACAGAATGGCAAAGAAAGAGTGATCTCCTACACCAGCAAGAAGCTTCGTCCCACTGAAGGAACTCTGACAACTACAGTTCATTCAAACTGGAGTTCCTCGCCATAGTCTGGGCTGTGACTGAACGATTCAAGCATTACCTAGCTTCAGCCAAGTTTACCATCTTCACGGATAACAACCCATTGACTCACTTGGAAACTGCCAAACTAGGTGCACTGGAGCAGCGATGGATGGCTTGGCTGTCTAACTATGAATTTA